>NC_048897.1:10779487-10871385 GCF_011077185.1 Oxyura jamaicensis | reverse complement strand
TTTTTTTTTTTTTTTTTTTTTTTTTTTTTTTTTTTTTTTTTTCCTTGAATTAATTCTTGATCTGGGAACTGCCTGAGAAGGCAGTCCTGACTTGCTGTAACCTACCTAAAGTTTCATTTTATAGCTCCTCTGGACAGGCTTCACTGCGCTGTTACTGCTGTTACTTATACTCCACAATGAGTTTAAGTACCTTGATAAGTAAGAATGTTGTTGCCTTGTAATTTTGCTTCTCCTGTGTTGAAGTTTCATATTGTTGTGATGGTTTTAGTACTCTGAAAAATACAGTGATAAAGTTATTACTGATATAAAAGCATTTCTGAGATTTATGCTGATAAAAACACTTTCCTAAGATTTTAACTGGTAACAAGCATGCCCTGATTAACAGAATTAATTTCCTGCATGATCAAAACACAGTGTGTCCTTCGTAATAGGACTATCAGATGTTCAGCTCTCAGTAAACACAGTTTACGATATAGGATTATTTTTTAATCTGATTCAGTCCTGAAGAGAGTGTGCAAGATGAAGGATGTTAAAAGCAGGGGAGCCAAAAGCAGAAAGGGTAACAGACTAAGCAGAATTTCAATTGCAGCAAGGTCACTGTTTACATTTTGCAGAGGAAGGGGAGGGGGGTGGGGCAATACCAGTTAAAATACCTGGGTAACTTCTTGGAAGTCCTGCTTCTACCTTAAGTGTTTCCAGCAGCAGAAGACATCTTAGGTTGGATATTAGGAAGAACTTTACTGAACGGGTTGTTAGTCACTGGAATAGGCTGCCCAGGGAAGTGGTGGAGTCACCATCCCTGGAGGTCTTTAAAAGACGTTTAGATGTAGAGCTTAAGGATATGGTTTAGGGGAAGATTTGTTAGCGTTAGGTCAGAGGTTGGACTCGGTGATCTTGGAGGTCTCTTCCAACCTAGACTATTCTGTGATTCTGTGATATTGGCTGGCTGTGGGGATGGAGTGGTGGATGATCAATCTGTACAGTCTTTGGTCAAATTCTTGCTTGCCAAGTAACTATCCCTCAGCTGCATCTCCATGGAATATATTTTGAGCTGTGTACTCTGCAGTATCATTTTCTTCAGTAGCTGCAGACAGAGCCAGGTTCTGTTTTGTGTCCTATAATTAGACCTTCTCCACAACTTTTTAATGTGGACAGACAACCAGAATACTGTGTCAGAAAACAGAAAAACATGCTTGAAAGTAGCATTTATGTGGTCATATGAATTGATCTACTTAATTCTGGTAAGGAATCACTCCCAATTCTATCCGTGGATGTAAATTACAAGGATGTACCAAGCATCCTTGTAATCCTAAATTACAAAGTGTACCAAGCTGGGATATGCATCCTTTTAGAATGATGCAGTTGAGTACTTGTACTTCTATAAAGTATACATGCAGATGAGCCTTCTAAGTCTACATGCTGCATAATGCCCTCTGACCGCTTCCCTTTTTGGCAAAAGCTAGAACTTGTGCTTTAAGTTGAGACAATATTTTTATACAGTTTAAGGTTAACCAATGGCAAAAAAATTAAATTATGCCTGTATTTCACATGTAATTCTGTAGTAATTACAGTGTAGTGTACAAGTGGTACAGCTTTTTCTACTTTTTCAAAGTCAAATGAATATAGTATAATTTGTATATTTAAAACAGAATAGTTTGCTTACAGTAATGTAGTTCCTAACAAAAGACATGATCTCTAGGAAACAGTGTTTGAAAACACTTTCCCTTCCACGCAAATTCAGAGATATTTATTCTAGCACATTCCAATATAAAAATTGTTTACAGCACAACAACACAACACTGAGTTCTTATCTCTAATTTACATTGGTGTAAATTTTGAATCTCTCATTTGACACTCTCTATATAACCTTTCAATCTCCTTCCTCCCACGGTAACAGCCATTATCCCATATCTTGTCTTTCTCCACTTCAGAATAAGGTCATTCTAACATGTACGTCTAACAAGAAATACAATGTATTTTCATTGATTGGTATTGTCTCTGATTACCCTTTCGTGTTATATAGTGATCTGTATAGTAAAGGACGTTCTATGTTGTCATGCAAAGCCAGTCTTTAGGAGTAGAGTCTGTATGCCAGGCTCCCTCTGTATTTATAAGCTCTTGCTTTTTAGAAAATGAGCTCTCTGAAGATAGCCTTAAAAATATTTGCTGTTATTAGCTCATGACTAGATCTGAATATTTGGCACAAATGTAGAAAATGTTCACTGTTTTCCCGCAGACTACTGTTTTTCATAGTCATGTACAGAGGTTGGGTTCTCTGGGTTCAGAAAAATCAGAGTGTTTTGTCATTTGATTTTTGGAAATATCTCAGGTTAATTTACAACTGAATCTTGTAAACTCATTCCTTCTTGGTAGGACAGTGACGGTTAGAGCATTTGTGTAACCAAACCACAAACCATCACCAGCATCTTTGTGATTATGTCTTTATTGCAAAAATGTCACTTGTAGGATAGGAGGACCATGAATTGGAAAACAACTGCTGAGCATCATTCTTTTTTTTTTTTTTTTTTTTTGGCATGTTCAGTCTTTCACTTCTGCAATCGGGTATTAAGAGTAAATGAATGATTGCCTCCCATCCAATTTCTATTACGTATATTTGGAATGATGCATATCTTATCAGGCTTTCTTAGGATTTGCTAGACATCCACATCTATAGTGGTGTGTTTGTGATAGAGATTAAGTTCTTAGAGTTGCCTTAAGTAACATGAAAGCATATGTAGGGCAATCTGAAAATGCACTCTCAAAATAAGCTAGAGGGTAAAACAAGTAGCTGTTCTGTTGGCTAGCAATTAATAAAGATGCTACTGTTATTCTGCCAGAACACTGCAAAACTGATCCTTCATTCCTATTACAGATTTTAAGATGAAAATAAACTGCAGTAGATTTACTGCATACATGCTGTGTACTATTTTCTAGATTGTGCTGTGTGCCAGTTAGTTCAGCTTCTGCAGAATGTAGCTTTTTGAGACTTAAACTGATCAATACCTACTTGAGGTCTTCAAAGCCTCTTTGGATTTGCCGCTGATATCAGTAGAACAGGGACCAAAAAATGCTTAAGTACAACAGTGAGATGGATGAATTCATACAGACAAGAAATCAGAGAGATCCATCTGAAACTCTACACTGCCCGAGTTTGAGTTGCTGTAAGTATTTGCAATAGTTGAAGACAGCAAGTGGGTTTAAAAACAGAGATAGTTGATTGATAGAGGGATCATATTTCAGTGCTACATGGACTGGGACAAAATTACTTGTATTCAGGATTCATAGTGTGGGATGTTAATGGAGTTCATAATCCACAGTAGAAAAGGTCCTTCTAACTGTGAGGAAGAAACAATGGAAACACATTCGTCCCTCTCCATATATTTATTTACTCCGCCCAGCCTGTACATTCTTTCTCCCACTATTCTATTTCATCCTCCATTTTCTTCTCTTATTTTTCATATTGATTAAAGTTTTTACCTATCTACATTTTTTTTTTCCAAGTGAAGAGATTGAAAGATGTGGGAAATGTGGGAAAAGAGGTTTGCTCTATTTTTCTCCTTTTCTTTTAAAATATATAGGAAATTGGGGGATGGGGGGGACAATTAGAAACTGCCCCCCCCTCCCCCCCCCCGAATTTATCTCAACTATTGAGATTGCTGTGCTATTTTGCTATTTGAGAAATAGCATGTGTTTGATAAGGGCTGAGTTTTAATTCATATATGGGAGGTTACTGAGTCTAGATTATCTGTGAATTTCCTGCGTTTGGACTACTTAGGGGAAGTGTTGGGTTTATTCTGTGTACATAATTTAAAGATTCATAGGAAAGAAATCATAGGAAAAAAGCAAGCAGAATTATCACTTGTTTCCACTTCCAAGTCCGTCTTGAAAAGCAGGGAAATTGTTTGCTTTAAATTATCCAGAAGGTTTCAATTCTAGTCTTAAAACAGTCATGGAAGATATATATGATATATATCCCAGCTCTTGCTGCACCCCCAGTCTGCCCGCTAGCAGGACAGAGCGAGAAGCTGAAAAGTCCTTGGCTTAGTGTAAGCATTGCTCTGCAGCAATTAAAATATCAGCATGTTATCAGCACTCTTCTCATCCTAATCCAAAACATAGCACCCTACCAGCTACTAGGAGGAAAAATAACTCTGTCCTAACTGAAACCAGGACAAAGTGTCGTGTCCAACCATAACTAATATGAAAACAAACTGAATAAGTCATTTCTGATAAGAATAAATTAAAGAAATTGATAGCCTTATGTGGACAGTACAAAATACTCATCTGAAAGATTATCCTGGTTGGTGAAGAATCCTTCCAAAAAAGTTCAATCAGGACTCCCTGTAGGGAAGGGGATTGTTTATCACCTTTTAAAGGAAAAGGTACTGGGAGGTAGGAGGGGAACAGGAAGGTAATGGCGTGTGTTTATTGCTTCTTTTGGTCACTTCTGAGTGTTATAAGCAGCAGCTTTAATTATAGTTTCTAAAAGTAGTGTGTTTTATAGCTCTTTCCAACCTTAGCAGCCTACACTGACTAACTGGAACAGTCCCAACTAGTTTTGTGTGCCAGTAATGCTTCTTCATGGGTAACCCTGCGTGGTTTCATTTTCCACTGTTTTGGACTAGGTATGAAAACTCTGTATTTCACTTGTGTATGCACTAACAGATCTGAATGTTTTACTTGGGATTTTTATCTGCAATCTCTTTGGAAAATTTGCTATTTTTTCTGTTTAATTTCTAAAAACATGTTGGGATTTACTGCCAAACATAATGAATTTCACTGTAAGAAGCTCTAAGTGTTTGAAAGAAAAAATTGAAAAGGAAATGGGTTTTCCAAATAGCTGTATTATTACACATCAAAAATTGCATCAATGCTAAAGTGAGGTATATGCAAAAAAAAGTGTTACTGAGACCTTTGAACCTTTTTTCAGACTTTCTCCATTGCCATTCTTCAGTGCCTGCTTCCCTTCACTTGCCTACATTTTTCCTTAGTCTGGATTTTGCACATTTTCCTTCTCTACTCTAGACCTTTCCCTGCTTTCTCTTTACAGCTGCCATTCTTCCACAGACTGGTAACTCTGCCGTGCTGTCAGCAACTAAGCAAACTCTTCACTTCTCTGTGAAGGAATTCTGTTCTTGCACAGAATTTCCGCCATGCTCGTTGTGTTTACTTGCCATGTTACCAAATATTTCAGCAGGCATTCTCCACTAATAGAAATTAGTATGTAGTTACACAGAAGTAGCAGTTTTTGAAGCACTGTCAGAATTTGTAATGCATTTTTTTTTATTATTTTTTTCACTGAAGCATATTAAAAGAAAACAATACCATATTGGGTCCCCAAGTGCTTTTGAACTTACTCTACCCTCTGTTCTCTTCCCTGTTCCTAGGGGCAAGTGTGGCACACAGCAGATTTCATCCTCTTATCATCTGGTTCTCTGAGTTCCAGAATCAAACTGATCACTACAGCTGCAATAAATAAAGTGTCTTTTCAATAAGTTATCATGCCAAATATTATTCAACATTCTTCTGGCCAGGCACAGAGTCTGATGGAAAACACCATTTTTAACTTATTGCCTCTATCATTGCAATCAAAATTGCTGAGTAATCATGGACAACAGCTACGGGAAAGCAGAATGTGAATAATGCCAAGTTGCTTGTTTTTGTTTACACTTGCAATTTAAAATAAAACTGTCTACAACAATATGATTTTCATTAATTATGAGGTGGAGGCAATGTGTTGAAAAGATCAGAATTGAAGCCTTTGAGAAATGTTAGTTTATACATCTACCTGTTCTGACATAGTGTGTCATTTCTAATATCATTTTCATTAACATCCAAACATTTTTATGCAACGTTTGATGGGATATAGATCTCATGGATTATCTAGCACATTCCATGATAGTTACCCAAATACTTCAGTTCTAGCATTTGGGAATACATTGTACTTTTATCTGACTTACTGCTTCAACCTTTTTGACTATAATGCAAAGAGAAAAATGATGGTGTATATACTCCTCTGTGTTAAAACTGTTGCAATCCAAAAGCTGTTTTAAATGCATTCTTTCTGAATTTTTTAAAAAAATCTATTGTTTTTTTTTTTTTTTTTTCTTTTTGTTTTCTTTCTCTAGGCTGAGGTTCAGCTATGCTATCTGGAAGCACAAAGAGATGCTGTTGAACAGATGTCCTTAAAGCTGTACAGCGAGCAGTACAACAGTAGTAGCAAGCGAAAGGAAGAGTTTGCTGATATGTCAAAAGTTCACACAGTGGGAAGTAATGGGTAGGGAACTATTCTTTTTGTTGTTTTATTCTCACTGATCTGTATTTTTTTTTACATGATATACTTTTTCGTGCTTCTAGTTAACCAGGATTTTTCTTCCTGGGTCAAGAAGCAGGGGAAAACTCTATATATTTATTTTTTCACATATTAATGCAGAAATTAATGAGTTCTGGATAATTTATCTAAATTATGGTTAGTTCATGGGACTACCTAACATTATCTAATAGCAATCTGTTATTTGATTAAAAATAAATGTAACGTCCCTTCATTTCAAGCTTTTCTCCTGTTGTGTGTTCATTTCTTTTGATTTTTTAGCATCTTCTAAGGAAATGTCTTTATAACTTGTTAACACCACTGTAAGAAAATTCTCTGTAATTCTACTAGTGACTAGAAAAGTTGAATATGAAGCTTTATATATATATAAAAGTATATATACACACACATAAATGTAAGTGAACTTAGAGTTCCCAGTTCAAGCATCCCAGTTTTGTACATCTAGACAGCTGCAATTTTAACTGTTTTCACTTGAGTTGGTCATCTCAGCCTGACTTAATAAATGTAAATACACACACACACTATGCATGTAAGTGCCTATACATGTGTGTGTATATATATATAAATATATATATTAAGAGAAACCCTTTATTGACAACTTGAGCAAAGAATCTTGGACGGATTAATCACTGAAATGAAGTCTTGAATGGCTGCCCCTCCTTTTTTCACAACAAAGAAAATGTTTTATAGTTCTGGTTTAAGACTTTTTCTAGGAGGCTTTTCAAAAACCATATTTGCTAACTGCTGGCTCCTCTAAATGTGCATAAGAACAGACCTGTGAGTTCGTAATAGTATGGGGTAAAAGCAGTTTGAAGGAGCTGACTAGTGCTCATTGTTTGGGTACATCCTCATTTGGATACAAGTTTTCTTGCAATCAGAAAATTCAGTAGAACTTTTACCTTCAATTCTGCAATGAAGGAAAGTCACTGACCAAGGTGCTCTTACCCCCATAACTTCATTTTTCAATTGTTAACTCAGTGTTGAGGTCTTGGAAACATAGTTTTATTAAATTACCAACTGTAAAGATAAATGAGCCTTGTAAACATCCCCTCTTATTATACGGAAAGATGACTGTTTTAGAAAAGTTGATGTGGGCTAATTATGTAGGATTACTGAGATCTTGATTACATATGCAGAAATCTGTCAGATTCTCAAACACGCTAGTGCAGCTATTGCCAACCATAAAAATAATTTGTTCCGAATTGGTGTGTATATGTATATAAATGTGCACTGGGGGCTAAATGTTCAAAAACAGCTTATAATTCTGCAGCCAGAGTAGAATGTGAGCAAGACTTGAGGTTGGAATTTTGCATGGGACATAATAAGACAATAAGAGACATTTGATTTTATTGAGGATAGGGGCTATAAAGCTTTAAGCCTCATGGAAAAATCCAGTCTGTAATTCTACGTATCATATGTGTAAAGCAGACAGTAAAGCTCTTAGCTGCATTCATTTGCACTCGTAATTTCATGCTTATTACTGGCAATGGTGATCTACTGGTGTTCCCTGTTTCTGTGCTGTGGCTACCTTTCTGGGCCAGACAGGAGGCACATGGATACAATACAATGTATTTGCCTATTATAGAAAATATGGGGGCTAAATTCAGATGGAAAACTTCAATTTGAAACAGTCTGAGTTACTGAACACAAAGGAAATGCCTTTTACCTGCAGATATATATCTTTGAAATAAGGTTTATTCAGTATTTCCCTACTGCATAAAACATGTGGACAGAAATTCTGTAGTAGGATGAGCCAGCATCTGTTACTAGGATAACTGAGATCTCTACAGAGAACGGGCCATTCAGATAATTGGGAAAATTAGGGTATCTATCCGTTAGCAGTTGTGGACATTTGGCCTAGGAGAAAGAAGAGTGCCTACACTGGGAACAAGCGTTACTGTAAATGGAGAATTGTTTTTATAGTGGGGAGAAAGATTTGGGAGGTGACTTTGTGCAGGAAACAACTAAACTCAGATAGGTAAGGTAGTACCTGCAGAATAATGGGATGACAGTTACTGTGTAAAGAATGAGATGTCCTGCAGAGAGTGTGCATGTTGCAATGGCAACAGAGAGGCTTGTATGTATGGAATATAAGGCAATTTTAAAGCTGTTAAGGTCAGAATTCTGATCTCTCCTATATTCTCCTCATAGAAACGTGTGAATGGAAAGGAGTTCCAAAAAATCATGACCCAGAAACTTGAAAGAACTTTTTGTCTGGATGAAATTTTTTGGCGGGCATTTCAGTATGTTTACAGTATTTCAAAACAGCATGTGAGTTATGCTGTCAAAGAAATAATACAAACTGGAAGTGTATGTTAAACATGGGGAAAAAGGCTGATGGAAATAGCTTCACATGCCTTTTTATTTATTAATGCCACAGACGAGCTGGTTTTCTCATGAGAAAGGTGCTCATGAATTTTCATTCAAAATAATAAATTGATGTCCACATTTTAAGAAATATGTTTAGGGTTCAAGGGATTAGACATGCAACTCTGCATAGCTGATTCCCTGTTTACCAAGATAAAATATACTTCTTAATGTCATTTCAGTTATTATGTAGCTAATGATTTTAGCTTATTAACCAACAAAACCTGAGTTATGGAAGCTGCAGTTTCCTACCCTTTAACTAACATTATAGCCTTCTTGTTGTCAATGTTTGCGTACCTTTAATGGAGATTTTTTGGCAATCAGTGGATTTGGATAATCTACCAAAATTAGATCTTTTCTGTAGTTCTTGCATCTGCAACACAGACACAGTATTTCAGAAGTATTTCCATGATTCTGCCTGTGGCAATATGAAAAAGGTCTGCTAAGCTCAGAAAAAAAAAAAAAAAAGACTCTCAATGTAAAAGAAATATTCAATATACCACAGAAATACTGATAGGTACATTTTAATCTTTACCTGTCACTGATCCTGCATTAGCTGGATTTTCTGAATATCTTTGTAACACCTTAATAACATAGTTTTTTCCATATAATAATTTAATAGTAATCAGTATTTTCAATTTATATGTAAGCTATTCATTTTAAAAACAAAGCATTTTTTTAAAAAAATCAGAGTTATTTCAGGACTAGTAAGAATATAGCAAATTTAAAAAAATGTATTGATGATGCTTTTTATGCTTGCTTCACTGTCTTCAAGCTCAGGAATATAACTGCCATAGACAGTTTGCTTAAAAATGGTCTCAGTTAACTTTATTTTAATAGCCGACCCATCAAAAAAAAAAAAAGAAAAAAGAAAAAAAAATGGAAGAGGCACAGGATCTAAACTATGGGGAAAAAATAAATCCCTGTTATGTCCTGCATCCCTTATTGGACTTTTTCCAGTTAATACTGTTTTTCTCACTATTTATTTTGGGTTGAGATGCTTTTTAGAACATTAGCTAGAAATCAGACTGTCCAGCTGTTTCCTAGTGCTTATTTGGGTTTTGAAAAGGTCAGGGAAAAGTGCTTTTGTGTGTCTTTAAAGGATCGATTCATTCTTTTACACCAATAAATGGACGAATTTGGACTGTTACCAAGATGTGGTTCTATAGATACAAAGCAGGTGTTTGGATCCAGCATGTGTTCTGCACATTACAGTGAAATCCCAGTCCACTTCCTGGCGCAGTCTCCAAAGTCATCCCATCCCATTCTGGCAGCAGAAGGCTATGAACATTGGATGTAGGATTTGATTCAGTCAGCTTCATATCTTAATTCAAATATTTCACTGCTGAGTGAAAACTGACCAAGTCCAACCGAATCAGTACTAATTTACATGAGATGAAATCAAGCCTGTTATATCATAAAACATAGGTTTTAATAACTGCTTGTCAGTTTTACGACGCTGGGTAATACTTGGATAGAACGGAAGGCAAATAAAAGAGCCCTACATACTGAAGATACAGCGTGGTTTTACTGTTTTCAGAGGAAGGGAGGAAGATTCACTATCACTGCAAATAGAGTATTCGAAATGGAGTTTGGTTTTATTTTAGTTTCAAAATGATATCTGAGTCAAATGGCTCCTGAAAGAGGAGTAAACGTAGACAGTGTACAGTGGATTAAACTAAGAGTTACTTCAGAAGCAGGAATCAACACTTGTACATTATACAAGACTTCCTTTGTTGTCAACTCATTGAAAATAATACCATAGAAGGCAAATGGCTTTTCTTTCTTCCTTCTCCTTTCTTTTTTTTTCTGTCAGTTCTACTTGTCACAACTTTATATATAAGCTTTCAAAATTACCATGCACATGGTACTCTAGTTAATAACAACTGAAACTGCAGTAGTATTGATAACATTAAAAACATATTTAGTTCATTGTTTCTCTGTTGAAATACTGCTGTTTTTTTAATGGTGTTGCTAAAGATGCAGAAAGCTAGAAAAGTTTTAAATAACTGGAGAAATTAGCTTTAGTGGAACATGTACTATTGTTTGATCAATATGGGGCTTTTTTATACTACTGACAAGGCTTTTGTTAGTTCCGGTTTTGGAGGTTTGAAGATCCCTTTTCAAGGGGTATTTTTTTGACGAATGTGCAGTTTTTAGTATGTACCTTCTGTCTTGTATCACGGTATTTTAGAAGAAGCTATGCCTTACTTATTCACTGGGCTTTCAATAGAGAATCACATTAATCCTTTTAAGCTCCTTATTCTAATGATTTATTTTGTTGAAAACCGTAGTGATCCTCCTTTGAATTTTAATGATTGCTGGCTATTCAAGGATTCATTGTTTTGACTTCCTGTCCTTACCTTTGTTTCTTACATGTCTGTAGGGAACACCTGTCTAATACTGTATCTGGCCTTAGTTCTCACTGGCTTACCATATTCACTCAAGCCTATCTTAAGGCGTTAAGTTGAAATGCTAGCTACTCATCCATGAAAATAAAAGTAGGATATTTACAGAGATAGGCAGATAGACAGCAGAGGGATAGCTGAATGGATCGAGTCATTTTTCTATGAAAATAATATTTTTATATGAATTATATCAAGATGGTTGCAAAGTTTGCTCAATATAAAGTCAGCACTTTAAAAACCATTAATCAACATTATCTATGGGGGATTTCTATTTCAGAAATTTTGAAGCAAACGCAGCATGCCAACAGTTGTCAGGATTTGGCATCAGCCGCTGAATTTAGGTCATGGCACTGGCTTAAATTGGATTTCAGTTTTCATTTTCCTCCACTCTGTATAAATACAGAATGTCTCTTTAGAAATATAACTAGGAACATCATGAGTTTTTGAGAATATATTATTCTAATACAAGATTTTAACAACTACACCGTATTTATGCATAATACATTTTGTTCCTTATCTACAGCCTTTTGGACTTTGATTCAGAATACCAGGAGCTCTGGGATTGGCTGATTGACATGGAATCCATCGTGATGGACAGCCATGACCTGATGATGTCAGAGGAGCAGCAGCAGCATCTTTACAAGGTTAGTGCTACCGTTACTGCCTTTACCTAGCTATAGAAGATCTGATTAGCTTGACAAGTCTTTCTCTCACAGGATATCGCTGCGTTCATTGTATGTATCATGGTGTCTATTAGAATTCCCTTCCCTGTCCCCAACCTCATTTCCATCCCCTGTGCGCTGACAGGCTGCTCCGACATCATAATTGCAAGAAAGTTCCCTTTATCACATTCTATTTGGTGTAATTCTATAGAAGGACAAAGATTTGTCTTCAAGATGAATAGAAATAAATGAAACTGCATTAATAAATAGACTGAAACAAAATGAAGGAAAAAAATGAAATGGTAGCATTTAACAAAATGTGTTTTGATTGGAGCTTTCAGCTGGATTTTTATCCACCTTTCAGACCTCTTCTGGGAAGAAAGAAATTTGCCTTGATTTTGGTTTGCTGCTGCCAGAATGCAGGACTTTTCCAATTTAATTTTATTAGTTATGCATAAAGCAGACATTGTCATGTTAAGTCATCACACTTGTGATTTCAGCAAAATGATTTTGGACTTGCATATTGATTAGAGAGTCTTCATGTATCTACAAAAGATGTGTATATACATACACACACAGTTACACACGCAGATTATTATATTTATCATGGTAGCGTTAGCCCAGTAGCTTTGTCACTTCTTTTAGAGTACTTACAGGAAGTTGCCCAAAATGCATGGATTTGATCTAAAACCGTTTCAGGCTTCACTGTGTGTCTGAGAAGCTATAGTCCATGGGAATGAGGGGCAGTGGGGAAAAGGAAGGAGGGGCTTTTGACAGAAATATCAGGCTGCAGTAAATCTTGCTCATTTAGGCAATTTTTATTGGAGTAATTCTGACAGTTGTCATCCTTGAATTGCTTTGAGCATATGGCATATTTCAAAGAGCAGATTGTGAATCATAAAAAATAAAATTAATAACTAACCACAGAATCAGCAACAGTATAATGACAAGAAACAACTACCCTCTAGCTTTTTTTTTAATTTCTTATCGAATAAATGGTACATTCAAGGTCAAATAGAAGTTGTTTTCTTTCTTCTATGATTGCACAATTTGATAATTTATTAAATATCATTTAGTTTTTCTTGCTTTGGCATCCTATTTTCTTGATGTCCTTCTTGCATTTCATTCTAATTTTAGTCCTTTTATTTAAAATACCTGGTGAAAAACCATTGCCATACAAGTTAAAATATGTTTAAGAATGGAAATATGGTTCAGGTCTGAACTATTTTAGGCTGCAAGTGAGTTTAATTCCATAATCTTTATTTCTTGATTTGTCAATCATTTCTTATTTTCACTAATGTATTTTTTCTAACTTTCTAAATACTTAATCAGATTAGTCACACATTAACAGTCCTGGCCCTGTCTAGGCTTAGAAATAAGCAATGTCAGAATTGGGTAAAAGGTTTCTTGTGAGTCTAAAACAGTGTGTTTTGGTAGTGCCTGTCCATATATGACCAGCTTGTACCATGCCTAATCTAGCTACTAGTTTTAGTCCTACGCTAATAAATAAATAAATAAAAATCAATAAACGTAGATCAAAGTTTTTTTTAAAAAATCCACCCATCAATATGAAGAGAATCAACAGGGTGTAAGCAGCCAGCCCAAGTATACTGGGTGCTAATTAGGATACTTCCCTTTCTGATATCCAAATGTAGCCATTAAAAATAATTATAGACGGTCAGGCATAGTGAGAATAATAAAAGAGGGCAGTAATTTATGACTTAGTTGGCAGTAGAGTATGGTGGCAAAATGAGGAATACTGTTTATCCAAAATGGGGAGTAACAGTCTCTCATTATTACCAAATTCTGTCTTACAATGTGTGTGACACTTCTGAAACAGAAAGTTTGTGTCAAAGGGACTGTGTGTTTGCTCTACAGTTTCCACAGTGATGGCATCTGCTAATTAATAGAGCCCCCATCTCAAAAGTACTGACAACTGCAAAACCACTTGAAGAAGGGTAGAAACAGACTGCTTTACCCTCTCACAGTGAATATTCTGAGTATACCTTTCCACTGAAAGCAGCAATCAAATTGCTAAGGACAGAAGGAAAGACTTCAGCAACTAGAAATGTGCAGTTTGGTTAAGAGATGGCTACGGAGTGTCCATAAACCAGGATGAGTATTTGCAGGTAATATAAAAGGCTTTAAAGAATAACATTAAGATCTGTTAGCCTTTCAAAGGAAAAAAAAAAAAATTAAAAACCTCCTAAAGAACTGTTGAAAGCCCCATAATTTCAGACATTTAAAAGTAGACAAAAGAAAACATTAGCAAATGTAATTGAGAGAACAATTCTACACTAGAAAAAGAGAGGTCAGATAAATCAGTAGGTCTTTATCATCCTTAATTTCACAAACTCAAGTAAAATAAGAATGAATCATGCCCTCAGAAACACTGTTAATATATATATATATATAAAACTATCCCAGTAAACCTCTTGTGTAATCAGTAGTGACACCCTTTTTATTTGGAGGGTTTCGTACAGAGTGATGGACGGTCTAGTGCTCACAGCAATGGGACACCAGCACTGCTTACACTTCACTGTGAACACGGCCTTTCTACTCTGTAGGGAAAGAAATCTGTAAAGAGAAATTCAAGCAGCTATTATTATCAGAATACCTCAAAGATGTGGGGTGTTATGAAAACATAGGTCTTGCTTTAGTCATTCTTTACCAGCTACAGCTTCAAACATGAAACTGCTAATTGCACTCTGCATTTTGGTGGATTCTCCTAAACCCACAGATCCCTCTTCTCAGTTATTGAGCTGACAAGTAATTGCACCTCTGAGCCAGCTCAGCAAGCCGCCTCTGCCAGGGAACCTGCTGTGGTATCACTATTACCAACAGTAATCACTGCCCCTAAGGAGTCTATGAATGGGAAGGAGCAATAATAAAACAGGTAAACCGGAAGGGAAACGCATACATTAACGCAGCATAACATAATATATAAATGCTAAAATTGCATATGGGAAAATAAAATATATTTTCATGGTTAGACTATTTTCCCACTACTCTATTTTCAGATTTAATATAGATTTAAGTCAACTCTCAATTTTTTTTGTAATATTCCAGGAGCTTCATGGTTTTTTATTAGGATCCTTATTAACTCTCTTTAACTATGTTGTATTTTGCCCTTAATATAAGAGGAGTATCACAGTCATTTTTAAAAATTTCGAATATGTATGCTGACTTTCCCTAGATTTCCGAGATTTTAGTGCAAAGACTTGCAAAAATAAGAAACTATTCTTCCTTATTTTTCCTCCCTGTGCTTCCCCGCAGCCCTAAATGATTTCAGCTTTACATTCTTAAACTAGCTAATGGTTTTGAAAATCAACTCGTGTTTGATGTGATGGCAGTCACAGAATGCACAACTTGCAGTTCATTTGTCCTCTGATGCTCTATCTACTAAGAAAAAACTGAAAGGAGCCTTCCCCCCCCCCCCCCCCTTTTTTTTTTTTGGACTCTCACTTCTTTGTACTGTAGTAAGAGCTCAGTTTAATGCCAAATGTATCATGTTTATTTCATTTTAATCTACTGCATGTGAGCCTGATCTCATAAGCTCTGAGTACACAGAACTTGCATTGACTTCAGCTGTATTCATGTGCCGTTTCTGGAGGATCAAACCCAAAGAATTTAAACTCCGTTAATTAGCCCTTTAGTGGGAACTTGAGTAATTCTGTACCTTGAACGTTCAAAAATGAAGCAAGTCAGTATTTACTGGAAATGTGGACATTAGAAATGAGTATACTAGGCAGAAAAGTTAATGATAATTCTTTCCATTTCCCTCAGAAGATTAATTGCAAAACTTAATTGTGTTAGATTAAAACCCCATTCAAATAAGTAGAGCATGATTGTTCCGACTGTTAGCATGTTCGGAATAAAATTAACTAAACATTTTAAAATATCAAATAAAAGAAATTGTATTTTCCTGTTTGGTTACAAGTGATGTATGTTGCTTTTAATACGAACTGCTTAAGCCGTAAGTCTTGAACAAGTAACTTCTTAGATAGCTGGAAACCCGCCCTACTTCTGTAGCAGCGCAGAGATTTTGGAGAAATGTAGTTGACGCGGCTTTAGGACAGGTTAACTACAAAACCATTTCATCAGCAGGAAGCGGCTCCCGGTATTAAATCCCATTACAACGCACCTCAAAACCTAGGATACCTTTTAAAAAAAAAAAAAAAAAAAAAAAAAGTGGAGGGAGAAACCTCCGGCAGCAGTTTTGGTTTCCCTCCTGGAGGCTGTCGCCCTCTCGAAGGTGCGGCGCCTTCTCTCCTCTGGGTGTGCTGCTGCTCCATTGTGCCGCTCCCTGGCGCGGCGGGCTGTGGCCCCGAGTGGATCAAACAAACCGTGGTGAAAGTTTCCCTCATTTGCATCACTTCTAGACAGCCCTGTCGTACTCTTTGCTGACAGGAAATCACTGTCTTTGTCACCTTTTTTCAGTGATCTCCTTTTGGCAGAGATCGGCCATGTGACCAGGATTAATCACAACAACAGCTCTGGCTCCGAACTCAATGACATGTTTTCCTCAGCACTTCAATAATGGTGTAGAGGAGTCAGTAGGAAATGACTACATTAATTTCAGAGTGAAAAGATAATTAACACTTAAGGACTAGTGCTATAACCTATGGAGCTATTATTCAAATTAAAACTAATTTATTAAAAACTTGTGAAAAAAAACCTGTCCTTTAAAGCAACTGTTAAAATCATCTTGCAAGAGTCTCTGAGTTTAACGAGAGGAATGAACTATATTTAACGCAGGAATATAAATACTGAGAAACTTCACCATTTGAAACTGGAGGCTGAAGTATGTAAAGTGCTTACTTAGATGATATGAATAGGATACTGGCAAACAAAAGCAGCAGTGTGCTCCTAGAATGCTGTGCTTAAAGGAGTTTCCTTGGCAACAGAAATGCAGTTCCAAAAGTAGACAGAAGTTTCCTCAGAAAACATACTATTAATAACAACCTTCCGGAACAACTTGGAACAATTTGACTACTTGGCAATAATAATGCCAAGTGTTCTGCAAATTAATCTAACACATAACACTTATATGTTTCTCTTGCCCGTAATTCTCCTGAACCGGAGGACCGAGTTCTCTTCAGGCGGAGGATACAAATGTGAGAAGCAGTTCCAAATGCTGCTGAAATAGAAAGAGGGCTCAGACAGCAGTAGCCTAGAAGGATCAATTAATGTGCTTTGTATCATTTTAACTTGTAAAACAGATTAGTTTAATTGGATTACTTTATTCCGTTTAAAATGAGTCCTGCGTACCTACTGAAGCTGCATTGTAGTTCAGTCTTTATTTCAAGCAGATTTTCCATATAAAGAAAACTTATTAAAAGATTAACAGCCTGAAGAGTGATATATTTGGACAATATGCTTAGGGGATTGGTTATAAACGAGAAAACGTGAAGATTTTTGCTCCTACGATGCATATTCCACATGGTCCGTACTGCCTTCTGTCTGTCTAGTGATCTGTCAGTGCCGGCACCGAGCTGCCAAAGCAGTCGGGGGAGATGGTGATTGTCACTTTGGAGGAAGCTCTCAGCACACTGCAGGATTAAGCCCCTTGTAGGTAGTAACTACAAATCTGCTACACATGCACTATTTTTAGATATGTCATCATTTCTGTATGAGCCAAGAGAATAAACTAATTTCGGATTTGCCTTGCCAATAAGAATCATTAGAATTCCACTAAAGGCCATAAGTTTACTAGACAGGAAAGGTAGACCGTGCGACTGCCTCGACTTTTCCTGAAATCTTGGATCTAAAGGTTAAAAGTAATCAATATCTCATTGTGCAGCCTGATAATAAGTAATAACCATGATGTTAAAATCAGATAACACTTAGGTGTGTTGACCCATTTGGGAAGGGTTTTTTTAATTGCAGTCAGAATAGTCATTATAGTTTGCTAATAAACTTTTCAGCTAGCTTGCAAAAATCACCACCTTTTTGAAATATGACTTTAATACTATTAACAAATTATGCCCCAAATTATTCCCCAACGTGAAAGCTTTTATTTTATCTGATGAAACATATGTAATTATTTTTTAAATTAATAGAGAAAGATAATTCTGCTAAATAATATCAGTAAGGATATTCAGTAGCAATAGTAAATTACAGTACGTACCTTTGTCTTCATATATGGATTGATACTTGCCTCAGTAGAAGCTATTCATGGTAGTATGTTTTTAACTGTCATGCAGAATAAGATAACTGAACTAAGTTTTGCAGAAAACTCAGAGTTCAGTTACTGTTCTTCTTGAAATTCAGTAATCTCCATGTACTCGGCTGGATTTTTTTTCAACAGATTGAGAACCTCTACAGCATTCCACGCTAGGTAGGAAAATCAACTGTTTTGCATGAGAGGTCTCAAAAATATCTGACACCCCATGCAGCAATAAAAGTCTGACTGTTATTAGGGCATCAACTAAGGGATCTGACGCAGCAAAGCTTCCTGGTCTGTTATTGCAGGAAGTGATGAAATTGGTTAACTTTTTCTGAGCAAGTATTTTCACTTCAGTTGTGCTGGAGAATAGAGTGAAAACTCCTTTGTGACACATCCTATAACAACCAGTTTATTTTTCAGTGGTCCATATGTTTAACTTTGTAATATGGTTAAACTCCTTGTTACCTCTGGCAAATTCTGTATTTTAAAAAGCCGCATATAAAATTATTGTTGGCAGAAAGTCATCTTCATAGCAGATAAATGTTAAGTTTTAATGTCTTGTATAATTACAATAGGAAACACTGATGACCATGTCTACAGAATTACAAAGTAAGCTTAGAGAATGGGTAAAGAAATAATATAAAATATTTTTACATTTTCTTGGTTGCTTCCATAATATGTTTCAAGTGTAAACATGCATTTTTAAAGACAGTGTTATAATTTCTAATGAGAAGACTCCCTTTATTTTTTAAAGAAGTGGCTTCATGCATTTCACAAGAGTAAAAGGGTTTCTCCCATTTCTTCCCAGCATGACATTGAAGATGAACTTCACATTGTAGCAAAGCAGTATTTACGGAGCATGTAGCAAAAGCCAGCACAGCTTTTGGGAGATTAAAGCAGTGTGTCTAGAATGAAAGAGGCATTTGACTTCAAACAAAAGTAAATGTGTACCACATAGCTGTCATCACCATTCCTTACTACAGCTGCAAAACGTGGACAATTTACAGTCATCACGTCAAGCATCTTAGTCAACTCCACATGCTCTGTCTTTGTGCCCTTGGTGGTATAAAATGGTAGGATAAGGTCCCAAACATTGAGACCTTAAAGCTTTGTCAAATACTCAGCAGTGAAGCAATGGTCTGGCACACTCAGCTGTGGTGGTTTGAGTGCATATGTCCAGCAGTAAATTGCCCCAAACCATTTTCTGTTCAACAAGCATTTTTTTTTTTTTTTTTTTTTTTAAAGGGAAGGGGGGGAATATCACCTTAATTCACCCAATGGGCGATGAAATTTACCACCTTCATTGCTTTCTATATTCTAGGACTGCATAGCATCCAAACCAGATAGAAAGGGCTCCAGATTAGTATCAGATATACTAAATTATTATTGGCCTAATCTTTGGAGCAAGAATCCCTAATAAATGGTATTACCCTTGTGTTGTTTTACTTGCAGTCAAACACTAGGCACAACAATACTGGTGCTGCAATGTTCTTCCATCCCCTGAACAGAGTAAAGAGGCCATATGGTGTCCCAAAACATGCATGTGTTCTGATTTACATGTTCTTAGCACGACCTCTCAAAAATTTATCATTTGGTTTAAAGGAGTTTAGGTTATCTGTATTTTCTTGTTTCCTGACACAGTGGATCACATGCAGACCACATGTAAGTCCTAAGAGCTGCCTGCTCTGAGGCTAGTATTTAATGTATTATCATAAGGTTTAGGATTCTAGGGACATTGGCATTGAAATTGGCTTGTTTGGCTTTAATAAAGTCAATATGAGTCAGCTGACTAAAAAAATCTTGCACAGTCATTTTGGAATTTGCACCCACAATTCACTCATAAAATCTCATATACAATAATCCCAAATAAGGAAGAACAGCCCTGTATGTAGAAATTTAAAGAAGACAGGACTGATTTCTCTTTATCTCACTGTATCCCAGAGCCTTTTGTCTACATTCCATGGCCATTGTTCTGGGTTGCAAAACCATATATTACCAATTAAAATTGGTAGTATTTAAATACATTTAATTTAATTTAAATAAATTAAAATAAGTCTGTAACATAGAAATGGCACGATCAGGTCAGAGAACAGTGAATCTTGATTCTCCAGACATTGTTGTTCCATGAGGTTGTCCCCCCATCAGCTTAGAGAAGTCCATAGAGCATGCTGCCTCGAGCTGTTCCACAGCCTGAGCCCCACACTGTGAAGAGCCATCTTCTGTGTGGTGCACATGCAAGTGTCTGTCCTGAAGCTACCTTCTACTAGTCTAATTTGATGCCCCATAGTATTTTTTATTGGAAAATATAGCAAATAATGTATTGAAGTAAGACAGAAATAGGACAGTGACAACATAATTTTTGACTTTGTATGTGAACACGTTTGTGGTTTTTGTAGCAGGTTGGTGGATTGGGCTTTTTTGTGGGATCCAGATAAAAAACTCAGTAGTGCCTTAGATGACAGCAAAGACCTATGGGGCAAGAGTATTACCCTATGTCTCATGTTACTTGCCATTTTTTTTTTTTCCTGTATTTTCACATCATTCCACAGGAGAAAATATATCAGTGTTTTCTAAACTCATAGAAATTATGTGTTTTATCCATGATATTTTGCTTCAGAAACATAATACAGGAAATACTATTTTATTTCCCAATTACTATTCCTCAGTATACCTCATAAATAATTGATATTGTAATGTTTCTTATTAAAAATAAAGAAAACCCAAATGAACACAGAAAACCTTGTTATCAGGTTTTCTAGATGAAACCCAAATTCACTAAATCTCAATAAACTTGCAGTTGCATTACATTCAATGCATACATAGCAAAATCATAAAAAATAAGTTACAGTGAAGTATATCAGTTTACAATCTCCCACATTTTTATTTGTATTTTTTACTTTTATAAATACATTTATAAGATATATGTTCTCTAAATGCAATATATACAAATATGAAATATTTATATTTAGTTGTATAAGTGTGTAAGCATTTTACAAACTTAAGTTTAGGTGATTGTTTTGCTTTGTGAGTATACATTTTAATACATTTTACTAAAAATAGCTCCTGTATTTTGTGCTAAATTCGCCTTCTAACAAGGTAAAATAAGCAATCATTATAATTTCATTCACAGTTGCAGTCGTAGTTGCATCAGGTCCAATGGGGTCCTGGGGTAGGTTCCAACCAGCTCCTGTGGCCAGTGGGAAATGCCTGTGGCTCTTCCTAACCACTCGTGGGTGCTGATATTTTAGCATTGCAGAAAACATGGTTGCTATAGAATTGCAGTAATCATGAACTGTAAATATTGCTTGTTTCTATGGAGAGGTGCTTTTGGGGGAAGACAGCAGTTGCGCCCTTCAGTCGTCATTGTTGCGGCATGATTGGTGCCATTGCAGACTTGCAGAACATACTCCAGCTGTGTTGCAGAGCAGACCAGCAACACATGTTGCTGCAGGGAAAGCTATGGGCCGGTTATAGTTTGAACGGTGATACGCTGGGAGAAGGGGTCATCTGTGAAGACTAATTTAGACTGCTAAGAGAGCTAAGTAGACAGGCCTATAAGAAATAGAGGCTCCTCCAAGGGGTGATTCAGGGCAGAAGCTTAAGTTAAGCACTCTGAAATAGTTTCAGAAGAAACCTTTTCTCTCTTATCTCTCCACTGATTGTATAAAGGGGTTATGAAGATCAGCCTCTCTCAGCATTACCTCTCACTGACTTTCTCAGTTATCATGAAAAGAGTTTTTTTTAGTACCATTGTATCATGTCTATGCAATATTCCAGTTTGAAACCCTGCTGTGATGCATCCAGAATTTGACAGACATTACACCGCCATTTGATCATCTCTGCTTTACCAATTGATTTTGCTTAGAAATGGGAGATGATGGATAAAGAATTTCTGTTAGAGTTTTTCAGGTGTTAACTTTGTAAAGATGAACATTTGTCTTTTTGAATGAGGTATTGAGACAGACATACATGATTTTTGCTGGCCATCATCAAGCAGGACTATATAATACGTCTGCTAGAGAAGTGGAAGAACAGTAATTGCCAAGACCTCTTAGATTCTTACCATGTGTGGAGAGGTCAAATAAACACCATCAGCTGTGAGAAGTAGGTTGTCCCATGATCCCACTATGCTGTTAGAAAGTTCATTTGTAGTGTTTTGTTTTGATTTTCCAGTAACTATCTAATTTAAACTCGGGGTTTGTTTTTCACCAGCAAGTCAATAATCAAATGCATCATAGTGTGAGTATGGAAGACTTTTGCCTTTTTTTTTTTTTTCCAGGTCTCAGGGAAAAAACAAACAAACAAAAAACACCACTGAACAGCTTTCTTTCTGAAAATATGCAGTTTCCTTATTGCTTCAGCATAGGTCAAATAGAATATGTAGAATATGTAGAGTAATGTAGAATATGTAAGGTGTTAATGCCAGAATGCCAGAGGCTGAAACATGTAATAGTTAAAAAAAAAATAAAAGGGGTGGGAGGTGGAGGAGGAAGATGGGGGGTGAGGGAGAGGACAAAACAGGTGAAGAAAATCACCCCTCTTCTCCTTTGCCTCTGTGTGCTGAGCTAGGGACCTTTCTATCCATTCCTCCATCTAACACTAATGACTAGTCTCTGTGTTGTTAGTTTGCTGACGATTAGAGAGTAAAATTCACAAGATGCCTACTGAACTTAGAGGCCATAGAGCAGCAGTAACTCAGCAGTAGTAACATCAACCCATGTATTCACACTGCAGTTTGATAACTAACTTACTGTGATGAGGATTAGGCAAAAGGGAGCAGGTTTCGTTGCTGATTAAAACTACTGGCCTGGCCTCCCTGGGTCCACCAAATTTCAAGAGTCAATGAAGGTAGTAAACGAAGAACCAGTTTAACACTAGAAATGTGAAGTATTTCCTCTTATTTCCCCAAATGTAGCACATGAGATCTGGGACAACAATCACATTAAACAGGAAGGTAGTATCTGTGAATACTCAGATAAAACATACCTAAAAATCATCTAATATAGCTTGCATGGTTCTGAGCACCAGAAAAACTGGAACTCCAGATAAAAAGGGCTTTGCTTTGAGGCAATGGGAACAATGTCTTAGTCTCTAAAAAGAATTGATCAGAATGACAAATATAATTCAAAGTAAATACAAAGCTATAAAAAGGTTTACTTAACCAGTGCCAGAAACATAAAAGGGGATATGGTATGGTGCCAAGAACTGAAGTGCCCATGTGTAACTGAAGACATAAAACATTTCGTAATTATATCTCTTCCTCGGGATCACTTGTGAAATACACAATTCTCATTCACAGGGAAGATTTCAGAGTAAAGCGAGTCTAATGTATGCTTCCAAATAGTGGCCAAACTATCCAGAGAAGTGCCAAAAGACAAACAGCAGAACACACACCTAGATATAAATCAAAAGAACACGAGAAGCAGGGCAGATTCAAAGCAGCTGAAAATGTAGGCGTTTTAGTGCAACATATGTAGGTGAACAGGTACTGTGAAAAGTAGAAGGAAAAATGTTTTTGTAAAAAAAAGCCCCATGCAGGCAGATTGAATATTGCAGTTACCTTTGAAGTTAAAATATAGTGTCTAAAACCACTGAGAATTTAAGGTTTTAATGAAGAAGGAGATATCTGTAATGTGACTTGAGCAGATCTAAAGATTCTCAGTGTTCTGGCAATGCATAAGGCTGCCAGGCATTCAATTGCTATATTTGCAACTATGCTATTAGATCAATGACTAATTTGATACCAGCTGGATTGTGGAGCCAGCTGCAGTGCAACACTGATAAGGAGCAAAATTAGACTGGAGAGATGCAACCAAGCACTGCAGATGTGCAATGAAATCATGATGAGGCCGGTGGATAAATGTAGTCAGTCAATAAGGAAACCCTGAAATAAGAGAGATCATCACTTAAAGTTTACAATAGTTGTTTTACAGGAATTCTGTATGCTGGTGGCCGTACATCTGTACAAGCTCTGGTTTCAGTTGCAAAGCAATATTCAAAGCAGTATGTGAAAGAAACAAGACAGTTGCTGTGTTTCCTCCCTGGCATTCTAGCTGAATATAATACTTTTGAAGATGACCACTTGGTGTTAAGTTGAAGTTAGCACAAAACCCCACAAATGACCCTAGAGTTGTCCAAAACAGAATTCTGTAAGTCTAATGAAACTGCTGAAAAAGGTTATGTGGCAAAGTAGAGACCGTGAAGCCAAAGAAACTAAGGCAGACTGGATCTGCCTTAGTGTCAGATCTGCTAGTGATCCACTAGCGTTCAGAAACCATTAAACTGACCTCCAAATCATTGAACTGAAGCCTGGGACATTTTTTTTCTTCACACTGAAAATGTTCACTGTGATGTCAAATACAAAATTGGCATATTGAGATAGCAGTCCTTTAATAGTGCAGCTATTTCAAGGGAGTGAGCTATGGTCTCCTTCTTTAGAAAAGTGAATCCCTTTGCAGAACTGTGGAGCTTTACAGAAATCTAGTGATACAGAGCTCCTGTTAGCTCCTCTGTTGTTGTTCCCCACAATAGTAGAAATAGTGAATGCACATAGGGGTAAGTAAAAATGAAAACAGCATTCCTTCTGACACAGATCACCAATTGTGGAAAATGCCCCAGTGGCAACTAGCAGCTGGAATATGAGAGTGAAGGCTGATTTATATGACCCGTTTGACATTTTATTGTTGGCTTAATCCAATAGAAGCACTATAAATGGTAAATTTTTATTTCTTTCACTTTTCTTTAGATCTTAAAATTATAGGTTCAGGGAGTACCACACTGGACTTTCTACATCAGAGCCTCACTTAACATACACAGATTGTCTCTGAGAGGAGTAGGGGCTCTTGGATCCCAGCAGGAGATGGGAATTAGAGGCAAAATATTGTGCATCAGCTGATCATTGCAAAGAAGTGGCTTCTAGCCCTGGTTTCTGAAATCAGTGAAACAATGAATTTCTGTCTTGCCCAGAAGCGACAGCACAGCTTGCTCCCTTCACATGCACAGTGCACTGTTCTTCCAGAAGAGACAGTGTACCGTGCATTATCTGATGGGCAGTGTCTCACCTCTGAGACACAACCTGCTGCCTCTGGCTACTGATGGACCCACACCCACAACTATTATTTTTTTTGGTCTCAATTCAATGCTGGTTGTATTTCTACTAATTAATGAACAGTACTGACTCTTCTCTAAAAATGGATGAACAAAGTAGAGTACTTAGTATAGATGCAAAGTAAAGAGGATGCAGTTTGTTTAAAGATGAATATCTGCATTTACTTCAGTTGTCTGTAAGATACATATCTCTATACATGTATTTTGTCTAACAGCACAAATACAAAATAAGTGAGCTTAGCTATTCCTGGCACATTTCAAAGTTACTCACAGTATTAAAATGTTAAGCAATAAAAATGTGTATTTCATGGAAAATGTTTATGTTTGGCTCACATTAATTAAAATTCTACTCTTCCTGTTAGAAACAAGTTTAAAAGGGAGGTAGAACATTGCTGGCCAATAGCATCGGGCAATAACAAGCAGAACTAATTTTTGGGAGGATAGGTGACATATGTGTGAGGAGGTTTTTGCATCTCTCTTAAAAGCAATGTGTCTCACAAGCTATTTCTTGGATGAACTGCAGGGTAGTCTCTCTGTAGACTGACCATTTCCACAGGCAATGCTCTTCATGGCCATAGGTAGGAAATCCTCACCATGGTGCTGAGGCATGCTCAGATGACAGCTCAAATGTTCTGGTTTGTCCCTGCATGTTTAAATAGCAAAGAAGTATATTTTCCACACTTTACCCAGGTGAATTTATGCCAGAAAATGAATCTTGTATGTGCCTCCTTCCCTTCAGAGCAGTCACTATTATAATAACTTGCATATCATTTAAAGTGTCGTGCTCATAGGTGCCCGTATAAGTTCTGAACATTTCCTCTGTATTTGGATAACCTCACAACATGGAGAACTAGAGTGATGGCAGACCTTCTGATGGTCTAGGCATTTTGTTTGATTAAAATCAGCATAAACCATTTGGATCATGCATGTGATTTATTTGTAAATTTGGTGTAGAGGTCTTATGAAAAAAGGCTTTTATATTGATATTAGGATTTTATAAGGCTAAAAATAGCCTCAAACACCCAACATTTCCAGTCACATGCACACTGCTTTGCTCTCTGGTGCTTTCTAATTTATTCACTCCCAAAGAATATGCTTCCTTCTCAGGTTCTTCAGAAATTGTTGCATCTTTCATTTTAGTTCTTTTTGTACATATGTCTTATAGCTTGGTGACTTAATCTGCCAGGGCTAGAATTTGTTATCCTAGTGCTATAGATGTTAATACCAGCAGATTCTGATCAAACCCAACAGATCATGTTCTGACTCTTAGTTGTCAAGTCACTCAACAATTGAGGATCTTTCCAAGGTTTTTACTCTAAACTCATCTATTCAGACATCTCGGCTACTTGTCACTAGACAGCAGTTGCCTTACCTTTCATATCAACTTCTTTGGTATGTCTGAATCTACAGCATGGGCAGTAACTTGCACTGATGCCAGTTGACATTGGTTTGTATGGCTGTAAGATATTTTGACCCCGATCTGTGGGCATTGTAATCTCAGTTCCTGCGTCCTTCAAAGTAGTGGGCTGGCCAACGTGTTTTTATGTAGCCTGTGTTCAGGCTTCCCAGAGAAGCTCCTACAAGACAGTTATGAGTCTTATCAAGGGAACGGAGAAGCGCAGTGTGATAGGTTGAGCTGCGGTGGAACCTCATTTTCTAAAGGCTCATGGGAAAAGGCTAGGAACTTAACTTATGAGCACCTTCAATGCAAGAAAATGTTGCTCACCCAACCTCAGTATCTTGCCTCAAGCAGTGACCAGTCCCTGAAAACCTAAGATAAGCTAAAGAAAAACTCTTTTATATATTCCTACTTTAGTTGTAATAGGTTTTAATTGACGGAGTTTATGCATTTATTTCATGTTATGTCCTTCGTATGGTCCTCCAATTTTTAGTTTAAAGTGGATAATTAGCTTATTTGACCACCAGGTGGCCTGCTACACTGTGTTGTTCGGTGTATGCCCGGACTCATGTCTTGGGAAGGGTGTACAATAATATTTATTGAAACTTCTATTGTTAGGGGACATTATTCTGTGACTGCAAGCATGGCATTTGTAATCTTACTTCAGTCTTTTTTGTAGTACCAGTCAAATATAAATGTATTCATACCAGTGAGATTTTTTTCAGGGCTAACTGAAAGGTTGCAAAATTAACAAACACATAGAATATCCTTAAAGATTTTTATGTGGTTTAAACGTTCAACCCTTTTTCTTAAGTGCTTAATGGCTTTACCAAAGGACAGTTAACTTCTTTCTCTGCCATTTCTTCCACACTTTATTAAAGAAGCAAAGAATAAAATCAATGCAATGGCAATTCTTCAAACATCAGTACCAAATGCCAATCACCAATGAGCTGGAAAAATTACCTTTAATAGGGTTAATGTAGTGCTAGTGTAGCTTCTTAATGTACAAAAGCTCTATAGCCTGTTCTGAAATATGTATTCATTACTTTAATTTCTTTAAATTTCAGTTCTATAGCAACATATTATATCTCCAGCATAATAGCTAAGAAAATGACCTAACATAGTTGATTCAGATGCAGATTTGGAAAACAAAACAAAACAAAACACCGTAACCTAGTACTATTAGGACCATGGAATACCAACAAGGTAGACTTTATATTATTATTTTTAGAATAGTCACTAATTATAAAATGACTTTTTACACTAAGAAGCACAAGTTTGGGTAAAACTATTTATTTTATTGAAATGAAGGTGCCATTCACGACAGTTATGTCACCATAAAAATCAGTCACTTACTTTCCCTGATATTCTCAACAGAACATCTTCCTTAAAAAATCTGAATATCACAGCATAAGTGATGGGGTCTTGTTCTTTCCCCCTCAGCCTTTTCTCATTCTTTTTCCTTCAATTTTCTATCTTCATTTGGAATTACTAAATTACCTATATATGCAGCATAGTACAGCAAATGTTTATTGACTAGGCAGAGAACAGTTAAATTTGAAGGCATCGATACACATTATTTTAAGCGTATAGCTTGTCTTAATGGGCACAGACCTTTCTAATTTGTATTTGAACTGCCACACAGCTATCATGGCATGCATGGTTACCAGGATAAGTTGACCACAAAAGCAGGACCAGAATGTCTTGAGAGAATGCCAGAAAAATAAAAGTTCATAAGGCTACCCTAGTGTTCTCTACAGCTGAAGTAGATTCAAAATATCCTGAATTTGCTTCATATTACTTCAGGACTGGTTTTGTGTCCTGATATTTCCTGTTGCTGTGGTCCTTTGAAAAATTCCTTCTCAGATATATGCATATATTTTCAAGACGTCTTTTTTTTTTTTTTTTTTTCTAACATAGAATTCAGACATTTAGTGTAGGAATAATTTGCCAATATCTAAACCCACTGACATTGAAAGCATTATATGTGTTTGAATATCGATAGCCACCAGTTTATAAGACTCCTTAGGGCATGAAGATTAGCATTTCATTGAAGCAGCATAAGTCAACATGAAGGGTTTTTTTTATTATTATTATTTTTATTTTAAATTTTTTTACCTTCTTAAATCCACTTTTACAGTTTCATTGCAGTATTTTTATAGAACTATGTTTGTTTTATTTTATTTTATTTTATTTTATTTTATTTATTTATTTAATTGCTGAAAGGTTGTATTAATATACAGGCCTTTAACTGTATGCTGGTTTCAGAGAAGCTTACTGCACAATGCTAAACAGAAAGGTGCAGATTCCTTAGTCTGTCAAGATGATTACACATTCAACTTTAAAATTTCCAGTGTGAATCTAGTGCAGGTATGTACTAGAAAATACTCCTCTTGTGGATGCAAATCTTATTGATACCATCTAAGTCACTTGCTCATTTGCTACTACGGTTATTTTCTCCTACTCCCCATACTTCCCAGTATGAAAAGAAGCAGAAAAAAATCTTAAGCTGAACCAGGAGAGCCTAACAAGTAAAAGCCAAAATGTGACTACAGGCAATATTTTCCATAAGCACAAGTGAAATCCAAACCCATTGTTTTTCATTTATATTAGGGAATATAACATATATTAAGTTATGGAAAATGGGCTTTCTGACAGTACTAGGAAGAATCAAGCCTTAAGATTGTCCAAAGTATGTGTATTTGTCTTCACCAGCCTCTGTAAAAATTGTTTTGCTTCTCTATATTTTGGTTCTTTATGTAGTAATCTGAGAAACACAAAATCCAAGATCAGTGCAACTCATCTATTTTCGTATTTGATTCTTATAATAACGTCATGCTTTCACAGGCATTCAAACTATTGGCAAAGGTATAAGAAGATAAAACAGCAGGAAGATAAATTCAAACTAGAAACAAGCCACACAGCTTTTAGCAGCTAAAGAAGCCAGTGATTTTTCATTTTATCAAGCAATGCTATGAATTATCCATCATTTGCGACTTTAAATCAGGGTTGGATGCAATACCAAAAGATTTGCTTAAACCCAGAACATCAAGAGTTTAATATCAGTAAGCAAAGGTAAGACTATGGCACATTTTATACAACTGGTGAGGTTAGATTATGACAATTTCTTGAACTTCAGATCTGTGAATCAGCCCAAGTTTTTTTTCAGAGAATATTTTGGCAGAATGCCATTAGAAATGAGAAGAAGCTTTCAGCTTTCATCATGCCAGCAAATAACAGAGTTCACATTTAGCAGCAGCATAAAGCCTTGAAAACAGACACCTGAAATCGGGGATATAGAAGCTGAGGAAAAGCTTCTTTTGTTTCTGTCTCACTAGTTGTACAGTAGACAAAATGAGTTCAGTGTCACTACACTTACGTATTTTTTTAAAGGTAGCTATTAGTTCCTAAGTGTCTTACAGAAATAAAGATTTACTGAGTTTAGATCTGAGGTATTTTCTACAGTGACTTAAATGTACCATAAGTAGTATAATACTTTTTTTTTTTTTTTTTTTCAGTCTAGTATGAAACAAACAACGTTAAGTAGTTTTGAGTGTAGCTACACTAGACAACGTGTTCTGTAGGAGAGGATGTTGGTACAGATCTCAAAAGACTTGTGCTCCCACATCAGTGATCTCCGACACTGCACACATCATCCATCTGTGCCTCAATTTCTCATTTGAAATTGAGAATTATATTTCTGCACAGGACTGTTGTGAGTCCCCAACTAATTAGAGCACAGGAATGGCAAGCTTGATTGTGCCTGTAAAATGCTGCATTAGCCATAGCCTTGCTGATGGCTGTTCTGAAAGAGGCTGAGCATCTTTCCTAGGCACAGCAGCTGTTTGAGATACAGAGAGACTGGCTTTTAGCATGTCCCAGATTGTTTAGTTTCCAACATTTTGGACAGAACTGCCGTTCATAGTAACGGTCAACAGCATCTCACTCCATCCCATCACAGAGTAACGGAGTGCATGCTTCTGTTCTTGGTGGTTCATGATCACATTTCACAGACCCCTTGGGTGGTGAGGCTTTTAAAGAGCAAGCCCAATGCCATGGGCAGGTGGAAAGAGGCAACATTTCTTCGTCATTTTCCCTTTTCTTTTCCCATTATATGTGTGATAGCTTCTCCCAATTTTATTGATTTGGTTTTGTCTGTTGTAAGTTATTTAAAATATTAAAATATTGTTACATTCTGAAAGTCCATTCTTAGAAATGGATTCAGAGCCTAATTGACTAAGTTTCTGGAGGTTAAAAAAAATCATAATTTGTCATGTTTGTTAGTTTTTAGAAACAATGGTCACACTAGGATAGTCCCTTAAATATTATGCAGCAAAGCTAATGGTGTGGGAAAGTGTTCTAAGATTGAATTACATCTTGGAAGAAGTTTTTCCACTTTCAAGGTACTCTGGCTTTTACTCAGAAAGCTGCTTGGGCATAGCATTATGCTGTGTTGATCACTAGTGAGGAAGAGAGAAAGCATTTGTATTAAATACTTACAGGTCCATCAGGGTGTTATCAGATATTCTGAAGAATGCTAGTTGTTAGTTCTCATCGTTCAGCCATCTTTATATGCTTAGTTTGTTTCAGGGACTTACTACTAAGAAGGGAAAAAAATAATTGCTGCTGTAGCGTTTACTATCAAAGCTGTTAATACTGTAAAAAATGAAATATTTTCTTCCATGTTAAAATAATTCAATGACATTTGTGAGGTGTACAACTTCTTGCCAACTCTTCTAATTTAAAACATTATCTGTTTGAGGAAAACATATGTTAGAAATTTTTAATTCAGTGATAGGAAAGGCACTAATGAAATATGCATGTATGAATTTTGTATCGCATAAGTTTCCTCTTTCTTGAAATGTGATTAAAAGCCAAACATCTGGATTATGTTTAAAAAGCTTGAATTTCCAGTTTTCAGAGAGATTCAATCTATTTTGACACTGTACACTTAGCCTTAACATTTTCAGCATGCTGTTAACATTACTTGCTATTGTAAAAAATAAGTTCAGGTTTAAACAAAGTTGGTCTTCTTCTAATGCTAAAAATGTTTTCTGAAATAGCTGTTTCTGCAGCATTTACACAGCCATGGTTTAGGCTGTGTCAGCATTTCCATTATAAATTTGCTCTTGAAAGCAGTTTGTAGTTGATCTTAAAAATAACTTTTCAACTTGAGAGTATCTTTTCCTTTACTTTAAAAGTACTAAGTTTTTCCCAGGATAGTATCAAAAGGAAAGATTGACTTAACATTTTTTTAAATTCACTATTAAATGAGGTTTGTCCACTCCTAACACTGGTAACGGAATTGGGATGCTTCCTTTCTGCTATTGTTTTAATAACATTTATTTGTATTTATGAAAGTGAACAGATTTTAGCTGCTGTGTCTCTTCAAGAGTTCGGTATATGTTTGTCTGGAGATGATAAAACATGGCTAGCCATATAACTTTCTTTTTAACATGTTTTAACAATAGTTTTGATGTAGTACATTGTAATGACATTGCTATAAAAGAAATTTAAATGATCGCCAGTGTTTTAGGTAGTCAGTGGAGACGTTTCAGCACTCCTAGTGGACCTGCTGAGTGTGCCAACTTTGACATAACTCAAGGGAAATTATAAGGAACAAATCAAATAGCAAATATAAAAACTGTTACCTTTCACTTTACTTAATACAGTACAGGATGTATGTTTAAAATACGAATGACATTCTATCATTATAACTTTGGGGCAAATAGAGAAATCTTCTGTCAGCACCAGATTGCACCTTTCTGGTCAGCGCCTTACTTGGGCCCTCGAACAGGTGTTAAGTTCTGTTGTGTAGAAAAAAGTTCAAGTACTGTAGAGATCATGATGTTATGCTAGACTCTACAGGTGATGAGCACTCAGGCCACTTATTCTGAGGTTAGAGACTGAGCCAGCTAGACACTGACACAAGTTTGTTCACCAGCCTCCAGAGATTTCATTGCCACAGGCAAGGGATGATTTTCTTTTCTCACAGTTAACAAGGTCTAGAACCATGTGTTACTGAAGCCCGTGTGCCCTAAATGGTGGGATACTGGAGCCATCCGGACCTCAGAGCTCCTTTGTGGATTCTCCTGCCCTTTGGTAGAGACTTTGAGTTCTGTCTGTTGTCAGTTTAGATTTTGATTTGGTTCTTTTTGCAGTTGACAATTTCTTCTCCCATGAAGCAGTACAGAAAATAGGTAAGAAGAAGGATCCAGAGATATTCTAGCCTCAAACATATCCCAGTAGGTACTGCTAGAAGAGAGGATAATTTATTTGTCGATTTTCAGTCAGACTTCACTCACGGGAGGCTATTACTGACCGCCATTAGCATTCTGGCTGAGTAACAATGGAGTAAGGATTTCAGAAGAGCCAGTCTGTGAAAGATAAATGCACAGGAACATCCATTTCAAAATAAAACGATGCCTGTAACACACAGCCTGACAATAGTCGGTGCATTTGGAATTAAATCTTTGTGTAGATGAGTTCCAACTCTGTGTTTCATGCATATCGAAGAAGGAGGCACAGCTTAGCAGAAGGGAGGAAAAGATGAGAACTTCAGGCTATAAATTAGTTTCTTTGATTATCTTCTTCAAAAAATCTCCATAAACTTACATTGTTGTATTTTATTTCGTAAAAATGTAAATGTAAAAAAGTAGCTGTATTAGATGTGGCACATGCAGGATCAGCATTTCAGAATTTCCAGCCAGGGAGAGTTGCATCTCCACCTTTTTATTTCCAGGTCACAGTTTCCCTACCATCAAATGCCTTTTCTGACCAGTAACAGGCTAGCTACTGTCTACTCTGTGCTTTTCTGTCCATAATAACGTGTGCAGTAATTGAAAGATACAGTAGTTATTAATTCCTAAAGAACACTGTTTTTTATTTATTTTTTATTTATTTTACATCAGTTATTCTTCAGGCAACTAAATAAATGTAAATTAAGCTAAATCCAAATTTGATATTTAAAGCATGTCCATAGATTGCATCTGTATTAGTCTGTGCCAAAAGTTACACCTTTGGTGCAAGCTGTGAAATAAAGCTCATATTAGTAAAAGCTCTAATAGCATTCTTGCAAGCAACACAGGATGAATCTCAGAAATTCCTTAGTATATCAGCCGAAAATCCCAGTAAAATAATAGCTTACAGGATCAATAGGTTGTTATTACATGAACTACACGAAGTCTGTGGCCTTACCTGAACTGTACTGCAACCGCTGTTGTGGGACCATGTTTTATGATCATCTGCCAGAGTTTTTCTTGCTTTGTAGATGGGCCACAGTTTATGGATCTAGTGGGATCTCATGCACCTGATATTTGATTACCCTTGCTATACAAATGCAAACTGCTGTATTTTGGCTATATGTTCTTAGCAATTTAATTATATTTAAAAACTGGTTAATAGTGTTGTAAATAACTGGTATTGCTACAAAATTGCATTCTGAAGGTAATGGGATTGAATTTCAACACAAGTTGACACTCAATTAAAATTTCCATATATCTAGTGAATTAGCCAGTTCTTGGCTGCAGTATTAGGGTGGATGTCTTCCTGCTTAACTGAGCACTGAGCAAGATGGGCAAAATGCATAATAAAACCAAATCAAGACTTAAGATCCCCACTCAATTTTTTATTGTTGGTATCAGGTAGAAAGCTTGCAGAACAAACTCAAGGATGTGGATTAAAATAAATAAATAATAAGCATTTAAACAAAATTCTCTATATTTAGAGTAATGAAGCTGAAAAAAAAAAAAAAAAAAGAGTGAAGCCCTTAAACTTCTTACTGAATTACTGCCATCAGCCAGTAGATCCATGGGGCTTGTTCGGCTAAAAGCCACAACAGACTTTGTAATGCAATGATGTAATCTTGGCTTTGTGTCATTTATATTCAACCTAAAAAAACAATTTTCCTGAATAGACAGGCTGACAACAATATTGTTCAGTGTTGGTTTTTATTTGGATTGTTTCCAAATGGTTCATATGCCTCCACAGTAACACCATGCCAGCTCAAGTTTTTACTCTGAATTCCGAAGTTTCCCCTTTTTCTTGTATTTTATTTTGCTTTTAAAGCTCCAGTTCTGTTTGCGAAACTAACCAGCTTGGCCACGAAATTAGGATGTATCTTGCAGAGTGCATTCATTTTACTTTTTGCATATTTTTCCTGAGGTCATGTCAAGGTTAGTTTGAATTCCATCCTACATTAAGACTTCTTTCACAGCTATTTAGCTCTGCAGCCTACTCCCCGCTGGGGTCTGCCCCTTGGGCACGTCAAAGCTTCAGACCTGACAAATCACACACAGATGAAGCTGTACAGTTTTTTAAACAGTTTCATCAGTAACGTGCTTTTTTTTTTTTCTTAACACTATACTTTTTTTTTTTTTTTTTTTTTTTTTTTTTTTCCACTGGAGTTTATTCTCTGAATTGCAATATCCCGAAGACTGATTTCCGTATGGAAAATTCCCTTGCGCAGCCGAGCTGTAACATGGAAATGGCGTTGTGCGCTACGTGCCACTCACAGCCCTCCACAAACTGAAAGTACTGCAGCTCCTCTTAATTAGCAACAAGCTATAGCTCCTTGTCTAATAACTGTAATCGTATTGTTAGCATCAATTTGAACAGAAGAGCCTAAAACTATAAAGGCTGATAAATATTCAAAATTTATCGTCCATATTGTGCACCCGATAGTGGTACAGGGGAGCTGCTAGCTGTTCACAGGAATAAACTTGTGTCATCCCAGGGATTACTCGGAGGAGTAAATGTTCATCAGTGTCAAGAAATGACTCTGTGCTTTAACAGCAATCCTTATGGGACCTGGGAAATTTGAAGTGGGTGTATGTGTGTATATATATAATTAGCTTCACAACTAGATGCAGGGTTTTCACCACCTACATTTATGCACAGACATCCCCTAGCCCGACCGTCCCCCCCCCCCCCATGTATGTGTCAGCGCACAAAAACCAGTTCAAAGGGTGTAATGCAGCTTGCAGGTGAAAAAGAAAATTTCTAAAATTCTTAGCTGCAAACTGCTATCTATATTTTAGCATTTTGTGAAACTAATGGTGCAACACCATTTCCCGTTTAATTGATGAAGTTAAAATGCTTGGCTGCTAATGAGTGTATTAGCAAACAATATACCCTTAACAAGCTTAAGCAGCTCAGGATTTTAAAAAGCAGCTTACTGTCCTCCTCATTTCTATAAGACAAAATGTACTGCCTTCTACAAATTGCTTGATCGACTGATGAAGTACTATAATTATAGTTGTATTGCAGTTTTGACAAAGCCACAATAACAGATTGTAGTTTAGTCCCCACTCCAGGCACACAACTCTTTGCATTACAAAACCCAGTTTTACTGGTCTAATTCTTACTGAGAACAAAAGGCACCTGGAGATGTTAACTATATACTAAAAGAAAACTTGGAATCTAGGAAATAATAATATTGAAGCATGACTTTTCTTCTCGCAGCTAGTTCATTGGGAATGGTATCTAATGAAGAGTTGTCTAAAGGGTTGCTTGTTTGGAACTAATTAAAGACAGATATCCTAAATAGAAAAAGGATCATGGGAATTACATTAGGTGTCTGGAGACTTGTTATTCTTTGGTACTCTGAGTAGATTGTGGAAGTTGTTAGGGATTCAAGAAATAAGGCAAGCTAATAAAAAGTTCTATTTTTCTGGTTATTGGCCAACTATTGTATTTTTGTTTGCAATAAGATTTGAGCCAACAGGCTAGAGGCTTGAATAAAACATTTAAACATTTGTGCATTAACACATTATGGTGAAAAGAGAGTCTTGTGCTTTCACTCAGTGCATTTCAGCCTTCAATTAATGTGAAAGCACTACAATGCCTATGCAACTTCTCTTGCCTAGTGGTGCACCATTTATCATTGCAGTTTTACATTGACCTTGACACCCACTTCATTAGAATAAAGATTGTCTACCATTTAGGTTACATTGTTCCTCTGCACAGAGACCCCATGCAAATTTCTGTTCAGATAGAAGAGCTGTGAGCCTGTCAGAGGTCATCTGCATTAAATGATTGCAGCTATTTTCCAACTGCTTCTTTTCATTCTACTCAATTCAGGCTAGGAGGATCAATCAAGCCCTCTGCCTGAAACAGTGGGACTGCTGGGAATATAACTGTTTTTGGTAGTAGTGGATATGCCCTAAACAGTATTAAATATTTAATATAAATTCATTAAAGGGCATACAAAGTCTTCAAAAAGATATTACATTTATAGTAAAATTTAAAGGGTTGGGATCACCTTCCTTAAGAAAAATACAGAACAATGGGTATTGACTGCATAATTTTTTAATGTAGGCAAAATTTAGTTCATGAAGTTACTTAATATTTCTTTCAGTGTGTTTATTTCTCCAGCTGCCAGGGAAAGGAATGTGCAGCAGAAGTGTAATCCACATTTGTTACTTTCTGAAACAAAAAAAAAAAAAGCAAGATGTCTGTTGGGGTTTAAGACAAAAGTGCTAAGATTTGTTTTGTTTTACAGGCGTGCACACATACGCACATGCTCGCTCACACAAATACATATTTTACTACTGTGCATATTTGTAGGGGGGAAAGCAAATGGAAATAAGTTAGCGCTCTCCTTCTTGAGTTTTCTGAGTGATATAATTGGAATTAAATTATTAATGGGAGATACTTAAAAAAGATTGTTTTATGATCTTCTATTAGAGAATTTGCAATTCATTTTAATATTTGTAGTTTGATTTATATTAAAGATAATGCAATCTATGTCCAATTAACAATACATAGCCAATGTAATATGATTTCCAGATCATGCAAATGGAATAAACTAGAAGAGGAAAAACTGATTCTTAACCTCAGATGTAATTTGCTGTGTGAGTTCTGGCAATTTTAAATGACATTGCACTTTTTAATTTTTCCAAAGGCTCAGCAGCAAATTTATCCCAATCAAGAAAGTCTATTATTAATTTACAAGGACAATTGTAGGAGTCTTTATAATTTCCCTGTGCAATTATTTGTCATAAATTGCTAATAGTGAAATACATGAAGTTTGCAAGAAACAGCGACTGCTATTTATCTAGACAGATCACTCAGCCAAGATCCTGAATGTTGTCCAGAGGTTCTAGTACTATTGACAGCATAAGAAATATAACCAAGCTTCTGGATGGTTTCTAAAATGTTTCACACTGATAGTACCAAAAAGGTAGAAGCATTAAGAGCTATTGTGAAGGGGAGGCTGGCCTCTAGCAGATTCCTTCACTTTGCTTGTATACAGCTGAGCTTTGGACCCTGGACTTTGGAATAAAAAGACTCTTTGTTCATCACTGAATGGCATTAGGCATGGGCTTCCTAAGGGGCCACCATGAAGCCTAGCATGAAGAGTGCAAACATTATCCAGAAAGCAAAGTGAGAATGTGGGTGAAGAGATGATGGACAAATACTGCTATATGTGTGTTGTTATATGTTTATATATATTTTGTTACATATCTGGTGAATTTGCTTGCAAAGGATTCAGTACTCAAATTTATGCATGTAGTATATATTGAGAATGCGTACCACCACTGAATATGTGGGGCATATAAAACCTGAACACGTGTGTGTATGTATTTGTGTGTGCAGCAGCTGAATCATTGTAAATGGCAAGTTTTTAAAATTTAAAGTTATAATCTCAGTAAAAATAAAATGGCAAGGCATTCCATCCTGATCTCAGTTGCCTATCATACGGTGCCATTTGACTGAAGACACTATTTTAGTATGTTAATGATGGGACACAGAACATCTACAAATAGCACACCCTTATTCCAATAATGGAGAAAGTTCACTGGCTTAATTCTTCTGTACTTCGTAGCCATAGCTCCACTGTGTGTTCAGTATGTCTGGTCTCTTTTCACTATAACCAACAGAAGCACCATACAAAAGTCTTACAATGGATGTCTTAATCTCTCTGTGTGCTTTTAGAGCATTATTTTGAATTCCATCATGCAGGCTTTTTTTTTTTTTTTTTTTTTTTTTTTTTCCTCTTTCCCTCTTCTGAAGTTTTATTACAACAACAGAATTCCCAGGGAGCTTTAGGGGCAAGGTTCACATAATATTGCCCTAAAGTTTTGCTCGAGGGGTGGAATCTGCACCCTACTCCTGATCATCTTTTTGTGGTGTTTCTCTTTCTGAAAGATGCAGTGCGTAGTCTTACAGAGTTGTTAACTGTGTACAGATTTTTTTTTTTTTATTGTTTACCAGACAGTGCACATCTACTAACCTTTCATGATGATTTCTTTCTCTGACCTCTCAGTGACTAGGCATCTTGTTCCTTAACACTGAGGGAGGCTGAAAAATGCTTGAGTTGCTCAATGTGTGCCTTCTATACCAGTTTCAAAATGGCTTATTCTTCTGGTTTCCATGGTGACAATTAACACTGTTACAAGGCATTGTTCCAGTCTCCATTTGGGCAGAATTTCGGGTGTGATTTTTCACACAAAAAATGTTTTCTATATATATATATTTTTTTTAAAAAAAGAAAAGGCATAGTTTAGTTAAAGTGTCAAAAAATGTGTCTCAATCAAGCCTGCCTAGGTTTCTCAGAATATTTTTATCAGGGGAAATAGGGTTTTAACTTGCTTTGTTTTGGAATTTAACTTCTTGTGGTTTAAATATTTTTGCCAAACTTATTCATGGATAAATGTTACTGCTTTTTGCTAAAGTCCACTATTTTTCTTTTGAGAACTATTGATCATATTGAGTCAGAGGGAATAAAAAGCCCAAATTCTTTAACTTACATAACAATGTTTTGAATTTCTTTTGAGTGGCTTCAGGAACACAAAGGCAGCCATGCATGCACACAGCTAATCATGCTGTAAATATTTTGCACTTTTTCCATTATGTTTTTTTTTTTTTTTTTTTTTTTTTTCCAGTTTTTGTGATATGACGAGTGTTGTGGGAAATTAAATATTACGTATTGACTGTTGTGGTTGTTGCAAAAAAAAAAAAAAAGGTACTTTAACTTTCTTAATCTCATTTTTGCCTATTAAATGGTAATCTATATCATAGCATCCACAGACTGTCACAATGGAGCTGCCTTTGCTCACTTAAAGCTGAGGAAAGAATGAATCTGAAGATTAAATTATCTTCTCACCGCAGGATTAAGTAGTCCTACCAGACTAGGGTTGTGCAGCGCTGATAGAGCTGGTAGCTAATTTTTCTATGCAACTGCTTAAAGTGTAGGTGTTTAATGGATTAAAAAATAGCATTAGCAATAGCATCTAGTGCTATCAGTTCTTAAACTGCACCTTCTGTACATTAAGCCCTTCCTTTAACTTAAAATACACACTGCATATTAAATATCCAGAAGTGAAACAATACTCTGTTACATACCTATACATCTAATAATGAAGTGAATACTTTCATCTTTTACAGTTACAGTATAATGCATTTTCTATCAATCAGCACTTTCATCATGCTTGTTTATACATAGGTTACATGGTGACAAATAGAGTCTAGCTTATTTTTTTTTTAATGTAATAACATTTTATAACATCTGTCACACTATTTGGATAATGCTGCATTGCATTATTTTATCTAGTCCAAAATTAGATGAAACATCTTATGTTTCTGTGTTAACAAGAACTTTGTAGTCATGAAACATGCACTGTATTTTATTTCTTCATTGGTCATACACTGCCCAGGAACTTAACCAACCTCAGTCCACCCCCCAGCCCCTAACAGGTGTTATATAACAGCCATTAACCAGCTATGCCTGCACCAGTGTCACACAGCTAGAGGACTCCCTCAGTCTATTAATTCACTTGACAAAAGAAAGGGAGTAGCACGAACTGGATTTCAGTGCCTAGCAAATTGGACTCTGGATTCCCCTTGATATTACATGTACTTATGGAAATAATTATGCAAATCCTTTTCAGCTATATCATCTTTAAATAGAAATCAGATTACATAAAGGAGATTGTAATCACCTCCAGTAACCATTCTAGTTGAAAAGGCAAAAATATGGACCAAGAAGTGTACTTGTTGAACATTTCAGTCCAATAAAATGTTGTTACCTCTTGGAGAATTCAGTGCCAAATCTGGTTTATATCTGGGATTGTACGTTTCTGAAACCTTAGCCATAATACTCCCTGTATCAAAAGGCAAGTTCTTTATAAACAATTCATTGTTTTTTACTATGCATATTCATGTAATTTTGGATACGCAGACACCTGATCAGTGTTCATTAATAATGAGAAATGGTTTAAATCACCTCATTTAAAACATTTGCTCTATGATCCACAAATGACTAATATTTGCTGAAGTTTACATAATACAAATGATGTGCATGTGTTGTGTAAATGGAAGATTAAAATATGAAACTAACAATATGCAAACATATGCATGGAAATGCTGAGGACCTGTTAGCTGAAACAGTGATTTCACACCTTTATTATTTTCTTTAAGCTGTCTCCAATTGTATTTTTGCTTTGTTTTCCTACAGAGCATGTTCTTGGATCTGGCAAAAGCACCCATGTTTTAAACATTCCTTATTCAAGTTTAATTTTTTGTACTTAGCCCAGTTACTAGCATTTGCAGTATGAGCTGCTGTAGCAGCTTTCTTGGCTGAACATAAAGCAAAGAAAGGTTCGTGTTTAGGATGCAATTTGCTAATAGCTCTGCATAATTTACATATGTCTCGTAAACACCTTTGTAAGAATGTATGCTGAACTCTACTCTTTCAGTAAAAGGTACATTTTTGACTGTATCAGAAGTCCTGTTTCTAGGAGGGGTTTATACGTAACAGAGAGAGTACTAGCTCAACTATAAGTACTGCACGTATAGAAGTGTATGCCTGTGTTTAAGTTTTATTTTTTGAGGTACCACACCAGCTACTACAACATAATTAATCACTGTAGTAACTATCAGATTTAATACTTAATTCAGGTTTTCAGAGAATAAAGGTTTTAAAGAGATTTTTTTTTGCAAGGGTGTCTCTACATTAGAATACGTTTTTATTGAATATAATGTACAGCTAAAATATTTAGAAAGTCACATTAAATTAATTTTTTTAAAAAACAGGTTTTAGTCCTATTTTCTTCATTGTTTTTCATTTTTTAAATAATAAATGCCAGTGCTGGAAATAAAGGGTAGTCACATGTTGAAGAGAGTATTGGACTGTGTGAGCATTGCAGTTGTTCGTGTGCCATTTCACTCTTGGTTGATGCATTACAAAGCAAGTTACTGCTATTCTGTTGCAAGGGAGTTATGTCTAATTGTTTTTCTAAGGTGAAGCTCTCACATTGGCATGTGCCGCAATGTTTAGGGCCCGTATGTGAGACAAAATCATGAATGAGAGGGAGAAGAAATAAACTTCACAGGAAGCCTAATTCTGAAATTAATTGTTTGGGCTTTTTCCAGTGGAGAGCCTCAGAGCTACTTGCTGAAGTTGCGTATTTGAAAAATAAGATACCAACTGACCTGAATGATACAGAGACAGAGCAAGGTTCGGACCAGTGAGTGTTAGTGAATGCACAAGTGAATATAGTGAGTGAGTGAATATCACCAGATGTAATCAATTGCTAACTGCCTGCATTTATACGTCACCCAGAAGACAATGTGGTTGGTACCTAAGTCTCTTCAGATAAGTAATGAGAAGGTTGTATGCTTAAATAATAAATAAAGGAATGGCATAGTGAGCGTGATTGTAACTGGGCACATAGAATTAAAGTTTAATTTTTTAGAGAGAAGGCTCTTCATAGTAGCTAATATTATCTATTTCTTTTCATTTTAGAGATACAATGTAGAAATGTCAATCAGGCACCCGAAAAAGATGGAACTGCTCAGTAAGGTTGAAGCTCTGAAGAAAAGTGGTGTTTTACTACCAAATGATCTCCTTGAAAAAGTGGATTCAATTAATGAAAAATGGGAACTGCTCGGGGTATTTGCATTTTTATTACTGTTTGTGGGTTATGTGTACATTTTTGTGTGTTGAAGTACGCTGTCTGTCTGATTTCTAATTTGAGGCACAAATATCTCTCTCTTTCAATTCACCACGTACATTTCAAACAAGCTACTCATGCTATTATAAAAACTCCATAGTATTTTCCTCTTCTGTTGATTTTTTTTTTTATTCCATGCTTGTCTCCTGTCTGACTTTAATAATTTTAGTTCTTTAATACATAAAAAATGTAAGTAAAATATGCCATGTATTACGGGTATGCACCAAGTCAACTATAATGCAGTATATCTGATATACACTGACTGTCATGCTTGAGTGAATGTTAATAGAATTTATTCTGAAGGTACATGTTAGAGACATCTACTGTTTAACTATTTACTATACCCTTAAGATGAAAAGTGGGGTTGTCACTGCATATTTCAGGTCACACTGATGGCTCAAAAACAAATATGCAGATTCCGTACAAATCTGAATACCTGAAGCTAAAAATACAGCCGGGATATGTTTCATGCTGCTGTATTCAGCTCACTTTTGACAAAAGCCAAAAAAGTTTCATGTAATTCATTTCACGCTATGATGGGCTGGGTCTCAGCCAAAGAGTGAGATACAAGAATCTGGCAAAAAAAGCAATATAGAGATTCTGTTACCCAGAGACCAGTGATGGCACCGTGCAGGAGACACTATTGTCCTATTGTTGTAAAACAGCTGAGAGAGAGAGAGGTCAAACTATATATTTTTCCATCCACTTCTCTCCTTAATTGCCTTCACTTCAAATCAAGGGTAAGATAAATTTATAAATTACTTTAAATGATTAATTATAGATGTGTGATATGAGCAATACAGTTACATTGCATAATTTTGCATGCTATTATCTTAGTTTAAAAACAGTTCTACTGCATTACGAATAAGCCATATATGCAACCTTCCAGCATCATTTTAAATACTGACTTGTGTCACTTCAGCTTATTTGGTAATGCAATAGCCATTTTACAGAGGGTGGGGCTTTTTCAGTTCAGCACAGTTGTTTCTAACCACTTGATTCTCTAAATGTGCAAGTTGACAGAAAACATTAAAAGTTGTCTTCTAAGTAGTGAGCTTATTACTTTCTAATTTAAATGCGTAGCATTAACAAAAGCATTTTTAAGTATTTGAACATGAATAAATTTACTAATTAAAATGGGACTTACTACCCTATTCTTTTACATCTAATTATGACAAATTGTATTTTTAAAATAATTTTAGTTGTAAGCCTTACATTTATGATTTTCAATGTATTTAATCAGATTAATTCAGTGGTATTGATTACAGCTGGTAGGATATAAAATATGAGATAAGTAACTGACATAATTCTAAAAATCTAGAAAAACTCTTTCTTAAGAAAAAATTGAAGCCCTCCACTTCTCTGTATGTTAAAATCAGAATATACCTCTCAATTAAGTTTTTCCATTAATTTCAGCATTTACAGAAAAAATAAAAAATAAAGTATTACTGTTTTCCTGCTAGATGTAACTTCATGAATAATAAGCAGAGTTTGATAGAGTTTTGTTTAATTTAATAAAAATCTTTGCAGAAACTAACGGCAGTAGGCATACTGTTTTAATTGGCATGATTACGTTTTAATTGGCATGAAAAAAATTAAAGACAAGGATTTTAACTTCTAACAATGGTAAAATAGAGGGATATGGTTTTTAATATTACTTTCATCTAAGGTGAACAGTGTGGAATGGAAATACATTAGAATGAAATGTCAGTGGTGCGTACAGTTTAATCTGTGAAATTTTGTCCCCTGTGCTGAATATTACTCTGTCTCAATTGCATATTAAACAACCCTATCAAGGCAGGCATTGGCATCTGCTGTGCTGACACAAATTGTGAATTAAATGAAATTGATGTCCTCTGTCGTATATTTATGAAGACGGACCATTCTCTGAAGTATTCTGTTTATGAAGAATTTATGATTGCAAACTGTTCCAGAACAAAAAAGTGGCAATAAATTCTTTTTTGTGACCCTACCCTCCAAGGGCATTGATTTCACCTCCTGCTGCTACTTTTGTTACAGCATAAAAACAATAGCTAGCGCTGGATTCCACTGAGGGTCTTCAAATTATCAATATTTGCACCATGAAAATAAAAGGGTGTTGCCAAGAAAGCATGTTTTTCAGTTATGATCTCCTGAAGATGTTATTTACAGAATGCCACATAGTAGATTAATGTCTGTTGATCTAATTTTATTTGCATTTAAAGCTTATTTTTGGAAGCTAACGGCATTATTATAAATTATATTCTAGTAACTTTCTAAAGCATGTATTTTCAGCTGACTGGGTCACTTAAAACTGTGTCTTCATGTTACAACAATTAACCACCACTAATTATCAGTTTAAAAGGTTATTGGATGTGATTGTCAGTGTATATTCAATATTCTACAATCAGTAACACAGATCTAGTGCTTATTATAAGTGTCAGACTGTCAGCCTCTTATAGGTCAGATAAAATACTGCTTGGCATAGAAGAAGCAGCCAACAGCATATCTCCCTTGTGATGTTAAAGGATTGCCTTTCAAAATACTGAAAAGGAAGGTAACTTTCTATTTCTGGCCTCTTCAGAATATTCATTACCATCGCAGCATTCACTATCAAAATGTTATTCAGTGGTTCTTTTATTAGAACTACTACTTTGAAAAGCTGTAGTAAATTAGTTTCATTAGTGATCAGAGGTGAATGTTTATTCTGGTCCATTATTTTTAAAGTGGATGCTTAACATGAAGAACTTAAATCCAAATTTAGTTTCCTGAACAATTGGCCTGATGTTCAGGAACATCAAGGCTTTGAAGTTTCTAGCTTATTGGTGTCTGGATGAGTTCATCCACTTTTAAAAGCAAGCCAGATGTTTTGTGACCTGACTGCTCTGCAAGTTTGCTGCAAGTTTGGAAACTATGACCTGACAGTTTATATCTCAAGAAATATTTCAGTAATGTGATGTTTCCCTAAAAACATAGATGGTACCTTGCATAAGAGCTTGGTGAACTCAGTGCTTGCCATATTTTCTGTTCTTACAGCCTAGAAACTAGTAAGTCTTATAAGTATCTAAAGCAACTGATAAATTCTGTAAAGCAACTAGTTTACAAAGTTATGCATCGTTTTGCCTTCCCTGTCCACAGTTGCTCTTAATAAACATTGATTTATCATGCTTCCAGCAAAGTCAATGACCCAGAGAGAACAGCTCTGGGGCATAAGTGAAAAACAAGGATACAAAAAATGAAATTGATTGAAACAAGGAAACAAAGAATGAAATTGATTGATATTAGTAGTAATTTAAAAATAAAAACATCTCTGGTCATCTAACAGATGCTTCTTGTTGCACATTAACCTGTATATGTTTGGGTACGTAAGACTAATCTATGTTTTCTTTATCTGATGCATTAGAAAACCCTAGGAGAGAAGATCCAAGACACAATGGTAGGGCACAGTGGGTTAGGTCCACGTGACCTGCTCTCGCCTGAAAGCGGCAGCCTGGTAAGGCAGCTGGAGGTCAGGATCAAAGAGCTGAAAGGGTGGCTGAGAGATACAGAGCTTTTCATCTTCAATTCCTGTCTGAGACAAGAAAATGAAGGAACAATGAATGCTGAGAAACAACTGCAATATTTTAAGGTAATAAAAAAACAATCATAGTTTTCATAGAGGTTCTTTTTTATGGTAGGATAAAATATTTATCTTATACATAGCATAATGCAATGCATGTACATATGTAATCATACATTCATGTTTTCACCTTTATTTGTGTACAGTGTGTTCATTCAATTTGATTTTGTTAAATCTTTGCAATAATTATTCCTTAAACTTTTTGCAGAAGAGATCTTTAAAGGGCTAATCTCACCAAAGTTGAAAAGCAGTATTATCCTTTCATTCTGCTTCACTATAAAGCTGAGATTTATGAGAAGCTTCACTCTGAATTTCACTTCCTACATCAATTATTTTAATTAATATGTTGTGTGGCCATCAGTTTAATAGCCCATTTCTAGCCCATTCATATATAAGTCAAGAATAGCCCATCTGAGGTCACATTTACAGAGGTATAAATTTAGCATACCTGAGAAAACATTGAAGTTTATTGTGAACAGATATGTGGAAAAAGACATGTACACTATGAGAGTTGTGTTAGTCTAGGCCACATGTTAAGCCTAAGCCTGGAGCTTTATGGAAAGTAGGAAGAAGAATTGTAGTCATTATGCTATATTCAGATGGTTAAGCTCCTTCAGTTGAAGGCCATCATTCAGCTTTACAACTGATGTAGCAGAGATTGTATGTTTTGTTTCATTTTCCGAAAGTAGTGGGGCAGTTTAGGAAAGAGGGCTATTAAGTTGGCAAACAAACCTGATAGAACCATGTGATTTTCTTCTGTTCATAGCTATGACTTTTAAATAAACCCTCGTCTGAGTCCTCATTACAGGTCACTTTACTCTGCAAGTGATCTTTGACCAAAGAATAAGAAACGAATCACAAGTAATCGTTGAGCTTTAGAGGTAAAGAGGTTTTTCTCTTCCACTAGTACATCAGGGTGTTTAGGGCAACAGCACTCTTAAGGCAATGGACAATTTATTGAATACTCACCTCAAAGGGCAGGTTGCAAACACTTCCAAACAAATATTTTTTTAGGCAAGTGTTCAGGAAAACAACTGCTGAAAACTGACAGTCTTCCTAATTAGACAGTATTTAACTCTTCCTTTTCCAGTCATGAAGATTAAATGCGAGGGAGGGTTGTGTCAATGTAGATAAAGAATCTAGATAAAGTTGCTGTTTTTTTTTTTTTTTTTTTTTTTCTTCCAGATTCCTGAACATGTCCCTTTGACTGCAATTTTAAATTTTGTTATGAGATCCATATTGTATTTTTCCCCAATTCTTGGCCTTTTGCTAAAAGGCAAAAAATAAAAATAAAAAAATTATGCTTATTCTATTTGTTCTGTCAGCAAACTTAAATTGTGAAGGACAGTTGATAAACCTGCAGAAGTTCACACTGCAGAAGTTCACAGCAATAGATCCATGTTTTCGGTAGGAAATGCTGGATAGTTCTTACTTCTGTGGAAGATTATGGCATTTATAGAAGGGCATAACTATAGATTTAAAAATCTGATTTCAGACAAACTTGTTTTTAAAGTCCTTTGCATATATATGTAAGTGAAGATATACATATGAACAATACTATAGCAGTGTTACTTACATATTTCAAATGTGCATAAATGTTTCAAGTTAAGTGTTTATATATACCATGATGTCATGCCAAGAGCTCTAGAGACATTAAACAGGATAGTACCACCCACCATGATATAACCAGACTATTTCATTACTTGGTTGATTATCTATTAATTACATAAATAATACATTAATTATTTTCAAAATGGTAGCCATTAGAGTATAAAAAATAATTACCTATCAAATATGGTGAGAGCACATCACTTTGTCATATATATTAAACCATCTTTGTCTCATTAAATCTGAAATCCACTATAAGTAAGTTTTCCATTCTTCACTGATCTCCTGGGGAAGTGTATAAAAGAGAAAATGGATATAATTAACAATACTGCAATGTATAATACATATATTTGAGAAAGAACATTTAGAACATTTTCAAAAACATTAGCTATGCCACTAGTAGGAAGCCTGCTGGGGTTTAGTCTGACTTACTTTCCACTTAACTTAAGAGTTTAACCTTATTACTGCTTTCACTGTGGTGAGTGAGTCATTGTTTCTTAATGGAAATTTATTGTATGGCACCATCCCAATTATACACATAGCCATTGTACACAGAAACATTTTTAATAAAATAAACTTAACAATGCCGTTGATTTTCATTCTGTAATGTTATTTTTTATATTACACTTATGCCTTAGGAAAAACAGTTATTTCATTTTTCAGGTGTTTTCTTTTCATTTTTCTCTTGGAGGATGAATTGAATAGTTTACATGCAGCTGGGACCCAAGATGAGAACACTGTGGTGGGAGGAGTTGTTAAAATAACTAGTAGGAAATTATTTTGACTTCTTTTCTTTTATAAAAAAGTAAAGCCATATTAATTAGAGAGTTCTTTTTATTAAAGAATATACTGCTTTTCTTTGGGATATTGCTGTGCAATAATAATACTTAGCATTTCTATAGTACTATCCCACCAAGGATCTGCACTTGCTGTATAAACATTAATGAACTAAAACACATTAAAATTTAAAGGTAGGAATTATTGTCACCTTTTTATAAATGAGGAAAAAGAAATGCAAGGAGATTTAAGTGACTTTTCCAGGCTTTCACATAAAGCCAGTGGCTCTGTTAGGGCAGAAGCCAGCTTCTGTGACCCTTGTCTTTGGTTCTAACCACAAGGCTGCTCTTCCTTCTAGATTACTTCTCAGTATATTCCATTTTCATATGTAATACAAGTAGACCACTTCCTTGCACTAACCACAGTTTCTTGTTTCTGTTCAAAGTTCAAATCCTGCTGAATATGTTTGGCTGATTTTTTTTTTCTATTATTATTACCATATTCAGATATTAGAATTTTTAGAATATTAGTTATGGTCATTAGCCAGCTTATGTAAGGTCCCGTATTTCCTGGTTTTGTGGAAACTATATGGTATACTTTGGTTAGCCCAGTAATCTCTGTGGAATACAGTGTGCAGCCAGTCTGCGGAGCCATTTTGTAACCTATTCCACCAGCTTTCCCTGCTCCTGAATGCTTCAGATATTTTCATATTTAGTTCCAAGGGAGAGGCAGAAATTTTGCTTCAGTCTATAGTGACACTTGCTGGCCATTCCACAGCAACATTAAGTAGTGAGCTCCTAAATGTAGCCTAACCCAGGCTACTGTCAAAAAGTGGGAAACTGTGAACACGAGTTGCATACTGTAAAGAGGAAAGTGAAGGTGTCTTACTCCTGATTTGCTGTGACATAAAATACAGATGAATCTGGACCAGAAAATCAAGAGAATGACTTAAATTCATGAGACCTTCATAACTACAACCATACATTTATTTTATTTATTCATCTTTTTTATTTCTGTTCTGCCTTTTGAGTCCCTGGAGTTCATGTTTTTTTGCTTTCCACTGAAACTACGATGGCCAAGACTAGAAACATACTGTTTAAATGAAATACAGGATTCTCAGGTAAACACATAATTCTAGCAGCTGAAATACCTAATGTCATGAGACTAATAATTGGCACAACTGTTTTCCTAACCTAATGATGTATGGCAATTTTGTGGGTCAGGAGAGACTTGGAGCGGGAAAGAATGAGGAGCAATAATAAAAAGAATTCACATTCTTTCATGGAAGTTTTAGTAAATTTCGTTATTTGAGTAAGATCTAGCCAGAAATATGTGTGCTTGTTGGCTTATAAGTAGGTGTGTTCTGCCACATTTGCTTTTATGTGTCTGGGACTTCAAAAAGCATGTTGTTTTCTGCGTTTCTTAATACCCTCCAAAAGACAGCAAAGGAGCTTAAATAATTAGTCATATATTTCTGTCACCTCTAACAAAACTTATGACTTCAAGTGTTCAGTATAAATCAATGACCCATTAGCATCAAAAGGTAGTTGTTATGGCTTTGGCTCACAAGACAGCTACTCAAGAACAATCTTAGACCTGTGAGTACCTGTCCATCTTGGTATCCTTTCTCAGTCGTGTAGAGATAGAAAAGCTTCTATTGCTTTTGGTAGCTAGATCTATAGTTTCCTTTTCTCTTCCCCATCCAAACTTAGTTAAAAAGAAATAACAGGATTTTAGCAGAAATTTTCTGACCTAATGTTCTTTGGCAACAATAAAGTTGCATTTCATGTGGCTTTTGATTTCATGTGAACCAAGAAACAGCATGCTGTATTGTCATACCTGTCTCCTAAGTCTGTATTTGGGTCTTTAAAATAGAGATGCCCAATTATTTTCAGCAACACTGTAGTTCCCATTGACTTTAGTCAATGGATTCATTACTGGAATAAGACAAAATCATTTGAATCAAAATATGTTGGAAACAATTTCTCATTTAATATTTCAAAAAGTCAATGGTGTATTGAATTCCATAACTAGTAGTATTTGTTGCCATATCTGTTTGCCTTCTAAATACTATCTTGTTGGATGTTTGTGACTATTTCTGATGGTTTGACTCACTCAGAAGCAAATGTTTTCATCTTCCACTGATTTCTTGGCAGAGCATGCCAGATGATGCAATGCCATTAAAAAGTATTTCTGATCACCATCTCTTATTTCTCCATTGCCTAAGGCAACTGAACTTTCTGATGAAGCAAGGTAGATTACATTGGAAATTTGTAATCAATCAGTTAATCAGTACCTCTTCTGATGCTTTCTATTGTAACTGAAAAGTTTGCATAAGTCAGCACTGCACATCATAAAAGCAATTCAGTTAAACAAAATTCTCTTGAATAAAACACAAGAGAGTTAGTTTGGGAGTGTACAAGATTATAGCCATACTGAAATCAAAGAAAAATATTTACTTTGAGTAAAGGTTTGGTGACTCGGAGATTGGAAAAATGTTCCTACAGGTGCCAGGAATCACTTTTGCTACTGCATCTTGGATGCTTTACAATTTTTGGAATGATGTTGCTGGCAGAGCTGCAATCAAAGAGTTACAGAAATTCAACGTGCATGTAACAAAAGTATGCAAAATAGTTTCCAACAGAAAGTCCAAAAGAAGTCAAGCAGGATTTAATCCTTTTTATACCTCTAACATGATAAAAATGTAATAATTTTAATAAATTTCTCAGAAAGAGTGTGACTTCAGAGCCTTAAGTCTTTTCACAGATGAAGAAATGTTTACTGAAATTTTGTGTGGATTAAATTTCAACAAACAAGAAGGCATAAAGTATTAAATCTCATGAAAAGCAGACAGGATTCCAAAGTGAAATATAGCTTGATGCCACTTAAAAAGGTTTGAAGCAAATTCAGGCTTAATTTTACATAACCTACCATCCCAAAGCAGAATTGTTTTAGGCCACTTAACTAAGAATCCACCTCTTTATAGTAAGGAGCACAACATATATATATATATATATATATATGTATATGTATATATGTATATATATTATTTTTTTTGCCAAAAATGTGGTATTTTGGCTCTAACACAATAAGTGGTTTTATATCTCAGATTTTGGTTTTAATATTTTCAAATATCAATACTCAAACTTTATATATAATCACCCAGTACTTAATATACTCAAGAGTTTCTCAAATTTTTATTTGATATGCTTATTAGTGAAGGAAAGTTCAGTTTGTGTTTCAATAAGCTCTCCCTATTAAAGGCAACAGTAATACAATTTACAGTTCCCATTGAGGACAAAATATCTGATCTGAGATAGCGTATTTCATTCCATCATCCTATTTGGACTGTGAAGCTTGACCTATGAATTCTGATTTTTATTATGCTGTTACTTTGTTTTTCATTAATCAAAATCTCAGAATTAATTATAAGTACTATCTGGTTGTCTAAAACCATTTTCCCCCACAAAGTTCTCCCTTTGCTTCAGGAAAGAAAGGGGCACAGAAGATCTAGCCACCAGGGGTGGCTAGATCCGGTATGCTGCAGGGTTCCACAGAGGTATCATTAAATGCCTGCATGTATTTCTAACTCAGTAGTGGTCATGGGCTTCTGTACTAAGACTGGGATGTAGGATGGGGGTTACTGTAGTAACCCCCATAGGAACAGCCTGACTTCAGAAGAGCTCAGATACAGCAATACATTGAGTCCTTCAGTAGAGGAGAGAATGGCCTAGTGGCTATTTTTAGGCGACTAGTTCATATGTTCTTTCCTTCTTCTTCTTCTTCTTATTTTTTTTTCCCATTTACTGTCCCCATATTTCTGGTATACTAACATGATTACCTTCAGACAGCATAGCCATAGGGTAGAGGTGGGATAAAACAGTCTAGCTTTAAATACCTACACTGCAGAGATCTGGTCTGAGCTTCCTTTATAGTAATTGGAAAGAAATAAGCACTTTGGGGATGCAATTAATTTGTCCTGTTTTAGATGCCTGGCTGCAGAGAAGGCAAACTGTACTTCAGAATACCTGCTTCTAAAGGATTAGTTCAGTCATCAAGTTCTCCAGTCAGATTAGTCCAGTCATCAAGTCAGATAAATCCCACTCAAGGAATCATCAGGAATATCTTTATGACTTGAGGGAGTTGAAGATGTTGAGCCAACTGCAGAAGGTTGACTGCTAATATCTGTGAGGTTCCTCCCCATGAAGTACTGGCTTATTTATTATCTTGGTAAAGTTGAGCCCCAATTTCTCTCAGCCCTTCTGAACATGCATCAGGGTGCTTATCTGAATCATTTTGTTCTTGTTAACTGGAACTGATGAGGAGGCAATGTGGCTGAGGCATACTTGTCTCTATCTTCCATACTATACTGGAATAGTCTGCATTTAATTCTCATGTCATAAGTAGGCTGACTCAAGCTGAGTAAAACAAAAGACAACCTCATGTACAGAGATAGCTGTTCCAGATCAGCCATTACAAAGTAAAACCTGCAATTTTTTAGTGATAAAATGGCTTACAGTTCCTTTCCCAGGCTTTTGTGTCATTGGTATCTGAAGTACTTGGTCTACATTTTCCCTAACAGTAATGGTCTCTTGAAGAGTCAGTTGTGTGCAAGTGAAAATAGCTGACTTGGCTTCTTTTGAGAGAACATTCTCAGTTTCATCACTTATTGTTGTCATTATCATTGAACATACAATTGATTTTCTTCTTTAGACCCACCCAAATGACTCCTTGAAAATGCAACTGCTTTTTCTCTTGCTATCGCCTTGGAGATCTATTTACTGCAAAACCAGAAACTTCCTCTTCAATTACTATCAACTTGGAAAAGGAAAATGAGAATGAAAAGAAAGAAAAAGATGACAAAAGAAAAAGAGAATGAAATATTTTTCCTGAAAACAGGACAAGATTAAGTTGCGCTAATTTACAGTGCAAGTGAAAAGTGAGAGTCTTTGCTTGGCTTCTAAGGTTTTTTGTTTTGTTTTGTTTTGAGTGATAACATATAGAGAAAGTAGTACAGTATGGACTGGAAATATAAGAGAACTAACAAAAATTCACTGTACTGTCTCCATTAAGGTCCACTTTGTACTACTGCATGTGATTATACGATTTATTTGGTTGTCTATAAATGCCCCTTTGGAGCCATCGCATTGCATTTTCTGGTGCAAATCTCTCCAATATTAGTGGGTTATTGATTGAATTGTGTTCTCTGGAGCCATTAAATCCTACTAATGAGTTTTTTCTTTAATTGTTGGATCATTGACCTAGTAGACCGTTGCCTAATTTTGGTTTCAGTACATAGGAGGTTTCCCAAGTTTCATCTTTACACGTAAGTTAATAGATCATTGTCCCAGTAGGGAATAGTACTATAGACTGTATTAGTACCTTTACTCACACTAAAAATAATTTCACATAACCAGGAAATCCATTGATTTTAGTAGAATTATTTGCAGGGTAATGTGTAATTCAGGATGAGTAAGAATATGAGTGTAGAAAGAACAGGACTTCAGTATATACACTGAAGTGTTATTGCAATCCCTATCAGGTATATAATGTATCACAAGTATGAGATGTCTGTCAGGAATGGGATTTGCAGACAGGCAACATATTACTAGAGACAGCAAAGTGGCTTAGATTATGCCTGCTGCATACAGTCAATGGAGAAAGAAAGTATGTGAATTCCTGTCCTTAGGAGGATGATTCCCTTACTGCTCTGTTAGGAAAGCACTGCATTTCCTCACCTCAAAATGAGACTGAAGGCCTGGCCCCTATTCTGATGGATTTTCTGTGCATTTCACTAACAGCTGGCAATGCAATTTCATTTGTAGTGTACCACCCTCCCTTTACCATGGTGATGCTTATTTTCATGTTCTGAGCACAAAAACGCAATGTCATAATGTTCTCTATTCTTGGCATCAGTGAAGGAAAGAGCGTGTTTCATGCTTTCTTTGTTTTTGCCGTACCTAGCCTCCTCATCCCAATCCTGTTTGTCCAGGCAATGGAAGAATGGCAGTTGAAGTTGATTAAAACAAGTAATGCTGAGCCTGTAAGACCACCATATGCAGTCACCTCATCCAGATGTTTGGCTTTTGAGAAGTTCTAGGTTCTGGACTCTCATTCACTATTCATCTTGACCACATCACCTGCTCCTGTCCTCAGTTCTAATTCCAGCCTTCTTATAGCCCTGCGGCTAACCTGTGGATGTCACAGTCATGGCTGCCTGAGTTGTATAAGAAGCGAGTTAATGTTAATTTAAAACTTAATGTATTTATGCAAACACTTGCTTAAAACTTATTTCTGCAAGTTAAATTGCCCTACTTAAAATATGAATCTGAGCCTACTTCAGTGCAATGCTACCTGACTCTGCTGAAAGTAACCTCTCTTGTAGGGCACTTCTATTTTTGTCTTAGGCTGAAAAAAAAAAAAAAAAAGTGCATCTGTGGGCAAAAGAATAATGAGATTCTGAGATGTGCTGCTTTTTTGAAATAAGATGAGGAACTCCATTACTAGAGATGCCTGCTTGTTGTCATTGTGCATGTACACATGCACATGAAAGCACCATATCTTTTCCTCTGTTTACCTCTGAACAGCTCAAGCTGTACATTTTTGAATCCAGGCTGACACAAGAGAATCCAGGCTTCACTGACACAAGAAAAGAGCCAACAGAAATCTCTTTTTCCTTACTCATTAGTTGTGTTTATTTTCCCATTACTGTCACCCTGCCTGGCCTGAAGTCTCCAAAAGATTAGTCCAATTTATTTTGTGTTCACTGCTTTCCCGTAAAAAGGTAACACCAATACACTGCAGGATGCTTTTCTCCTGTAGTTCAGAATAGGTTAAATTCTCACTACATTTTGGAATATGCCAGGCCCATTACACAAAGACAGCAAAAATGCATGTCTACCATTTATGGGGGAACTGGATGAAAAAGGGATTAAGTACAATATCAACACCTGAACCTCAGCCTGAGGGTTACAGGTGTTGATGCATCTCCATGCAAAGAACTTTTCCTTTAAAACCTCTTATGTAGGTCTGAATCAGGATACAAAGTTTTAATAGTTCATTAAAGATGGCTGAAATTGATACCTAACATTTTTTAGCCTTTTGGAGGGTTTCTTTGTCTCTAATGTGTGATGTATGTTGGTAAATAACTTGATTTCTTCTAAGCTGTAATTCTAAGTGAATTCCAACAACCAGTAGTAAAATTGAGCCTCATTTATGCCTCACTGGATTTTGTAAGGTTTTTGCTTGTACATTAAGTTGTTTCTTCTCTTGAATTTCAACACAAGTTCATTTGAAACTCTGCCCATTGTGGTTATCTAGCAAAAATTGCAAGTTTGTAATGTCCACTACAGGCAAATTATTTTTTGGGTAGCGTGGTTTAGGACTCATCACAAAAGCAAAACACAGGCCCAATATTTATCATACCTGTCTGATGTTCTCCATACTTTTATTTTAGCATTTTCTGGGGGCAAAAAAAGAGACCCTAACAAATTGTACCTCTTCTTTCAATATTTCTCCTTTGCATTTGTTTCTCTGGAAAGATAACTTCTCAAATTGAATGAAAAGAGGGCATGAACTGAATGGATTTATAAACACAAACAGTGCCAGAGTAGAAAAATGGATCCTCCTGCCATCATGTCTGGCTTCTCTGTCTGAATGACTTGGCTTATCCCCTGGAACTAAGTTAACCCCAGCTTTGCCATAGGTAGTAAGTAGCTCTAAAATAGTTGTGGAAATGAATCTAATTAATCCCCTATCTCAACCACAAAAAAATAAGGCTTGGAAAATGTATGCTGTATTTCAATAAGGAAAACGCATTTACATCCCAAACTGTTTTTCTTTTATTTTTAAAAGTTACCTTCCTGTAATTGCACGCTAGTTTAGAGCTAAGATAGGGAGCGTCTTAACAATAATGGGCACTTTTTTAACAGATTATTGCCAAAAGTGCATTCTTTATTCCAGAGAGACACTGTAATAGATACCAGCTCTTTAGTAATGATACAAGCAATCTGTAAGCTATTATAGTTTCTTTTATAGTAACTTAATCTTCATATTGTTTTATATGTCTGGAATTTTAAGTGTTTTTAATTTATGAAGAGAAGTATATTACGTATTACTAGTTACATGGGAATATGAGCTAAATATCAGACCATTCAACAATATTCTTACAAACAAATATTTTGAAGTACTTAAACAAGCATAAGGAATAGAAGGAATAGAACAAAGAAATTAAAGACTGCTGTATAGATATAATGGCAGCTTTCATGGACTGAGACCAGTAGCATTGATTCTGGATTGTTATTTTTTTTTTTCGAAGTATATACTGTACTTCTGAAGTAAAATGGGAAAAAAAAAACACAGGTACTCTTAGAAGGCTATTTAAAAATGAATATTTTATTTAAAATAGGTATATTTACCTATATTTACATTACTGATTGCAAATAAATACAAATTCCCTTGTACTATTTTAAAGATAGTTAAATGAGTGAATTAAGAATTAACCCAAATCTATTAAGTACTAGATTATACATAGAATACAAGCTCTTGTGCAGATTCTTGAAGTCAGTGTAAGAATGAAATAGTTTTTATTAGTTCATAGCTATTTTAAAGTGTGTCAGAATACACAGTTCACAAGGAATATGGTGAACTGTACTCAGACTTGGAAGAGAGGTATTGTAACACTTTGCAAAGCAGAGAGAAATGATTGGTGTAGCAATTTAGTGGTTGTAATGATATTAAAAATAGGGCTTTGAAATAAAAAGAAACAGTTCACTGTTTTGAAAGAAGTCATAGTCTACTTTAAACTGTCATTCTGTGTTTCTGACTTGCAATTAGATGATATTTCTGAAGTGTCAGTCCTAGATTCTGTTGTCACCATCATCATAATAAAATGTGACAGCAAAGATATTATATCAATACTTTTTCCATAATTAGCATTAAAGATGTCTCAAGGGTTAAGTACAAAGGTTTTCCACTGAATGGTCTGTGAGCCTTGTGCCTTTAAAATCTTTTAATATAGCCAAGACTGGTGACAACCAGGAGACAAATCTATGAACAAACCTGTTTGGAGAGAATAGTTTTGTGGTGTGTGATGTATGTTACGTAAATGAGCTTATTAGGACTCTCATCTATTTTATTATTGGTGCCCAATTTAATAGAGGCATTTAAAAAACAATATTTCTGCCTGACTCCTTGAAATGAAGAAGATACATTGATATAATTGAGAGCAAATGATTGCATGTTGTGCCATTTAATCATGTCATTTTTCAATTGCTGCTTTTTGCACTTCACTGCATACTTATAGAATATTTAGCTTCAGTATAGATTAAGTCCCACAGTCTGCAACTGAGTAGAGTTCCAATATTAGGTGACATTTTCTTTTAACCTTGAAATCAGCAAAAGCACCCATGTTTGGCAGTATTTTTCTGAAAGATGGCAAGTCATCATTCACTTCCTATCTTTGTCTTTTGGCAGTTTTGAGGAAATACTTTCTTATTAATAACATTTTTTGGAGTTATTGTTTTTCTTTTTCATTCAGTAACAAAGAGTCTTATTTCACCAAGTGTCCTGTAAGAGTGGAATTTGAAATACAAAGATGCATCACCCCAAACAAGGGAATGTCCCACAGGCATTGATTTAACCAAGTATTTGCAAGCATATTTTTTCTTGTTTTCCCCTTTTCTTATGTATTAGTGATGTGAATCGTGATTCTTAAAGTTTTATGTTAGCACTGTCGAAAACCGAAGCACTGTGCTAGCCAAAAATCAGATATAAAGATGCAAATTACATTTTTAAAGAGTTGTTTGATTGTTATACTGAGAAGGGCAGCTTCCATTCTCAGATGTTGTGTTTTATTTCTATATATGAATGCTGAGCAATAGGTCAATCATTTAATCTTCCTATCGTCTTCCATCAGGTGACAATGGATGCAATAGGAAGGATATCATTCCCTTCCACACAAACTTATGTCCTGTAGCAAGGAGAAAGAGTAAGCCGTTAAGAGACCAAGGTTAGACAAAAACTTCCTCTTAGATTGGGTCATTCCAGATTTATCTGCAATGGAGCTTCTTTCATTTTCCTAAAACCATCAGGCATTCCCCATATGTGGAAACACAACATAAAGCTGGAAATAACATTGGTCTCTGTATACATTGGCATTTCTTCTGAACCTGAATGCACGAAGAAAATTCTTCCATATAGGTTAACATGCATCATCTTCCAACATTGTTTCAAAGCCATTTCTGCATGGACCTCACATATTCCTAAGTGTAGAGTGAACGCAAGAAAGACAGAAGTAGTTGAAAGAAGTTCAGATCACTTAAAAATGATTTCCACGAACAATATGTAACAAATGGTTACATATCAAAAAATCGTATCTTAAAATTATGTGTGGTAACTATATGTGGATTATGCAGGTTTAAATTAACTAAACTAATTTTGAATTCTTAAACTGTATTTAGGTACATGTCCCTCAGTTCACTGAGAACCTTATTGTTATTAAATAACTAATATTAAACACCTGCTCAAGAACCTTGATGAAAGTGGGTTGGTGGCCATGTCACCTACCATGTAGCGTAAGAAGAAGGCCTACTTCCCAGCCATATTCTTCACTTATGTGGAAGGGGCAGTGCTTTGCACCTCAGGCACTGATGCACTGCAGGAAGGCTGAGGATTGAGGCCTGACGGACTCTAATATTGCCCAGCTTCACACCATTCTATGCCTCCTACATCCTCTGGCACTGCTTAAAACTGCACACGTTTCTGGTCACCTACATTTCACTTCAGAGTCGTACAGTCATGCAGAACATCTTGTGGCCAAATCATGGCTACTTCCATCCCCAGTGCTGTTAGCCCATGGCTTGGAAGGAGTGTTTGATGTCATTTGACTCAGCAGGGGCTTTTCCACATGATTTAAGGCATGGTATTAACAAGCTGTAAAAGTAGTTTCAGCTAGCCCTTTTTAGCTATGCGAGCGATAACTTCAAAGCACTGAAAATAGTCAGAGGGAAGAAAAATCTCCTAAGATTCTAGCAGCACAGATAGGAATCCTCAGGATGGGAAAACATGACTTGCAATAATGTTATAATGAATAACACCTCAGTGTTACCAGGGTATCTGTTGCAAAGCAAAGGACTCAAACACAAAGTCAGGTTCATACATGGCAGCTGCTGTTACTGTGTACACTCAGCCTGCAGCAAACAAAGTTGTGTATGTTAATTTAAGTCTCACTGCAAATGATACAAGTTAATGTGTTTCTCCCACATTTGCAATGGTTTGGATTGTATTTACAGTTAGTACAGCTCAACAGAAGCATGATAGCATGAGGAGCCACAGTCGAATGTGCCTCATCTCTTAATCTGTATTCCAGCAAAACTTTTGCTCACATGGGAGCCTAAATGATACTCCACAGTCTACTGTTAGATCATTTCATAATTTTCTGAACTGTCAAGTACCCAATCGCTTACCACCGCAGCTTTATCATGCAGCTGAAGCCTCGGTAGAGATACTCTGTGTAATCTGTCAGATTTTTTTTTCTTTCTTTGCTTTCTTTCACTTTATTTATTTATTTATTTATTTTTTAATTAATCATGAATTATACCTGTTAATTCGCAATGCAGAATGATGTACTTTGCAAATAAGTAACATAACTGTGGTCCTGGAAACATACTTCGGATGTACAATTTCCATTCTTACTGGTTTTTTACAGGCATGCCATTTTAACAACAGCAGATCATGGATGGATGTACAACACTGTGAGGTGTCATGACATAGGATACAGATAATTATTGTGTCCCTTTAGGACATTGTATACCAGACCATAATACTGCTTAGATTCATTATTGCTACTGTCATTATATAGGGTTTAAAGATGTCTTAACATGATTAAATTCTCTGGCTTTTAAAGTATTGTTGCTATAGCCAACTCTTTCAACACGCTGTTATATACAAGCAGCTCATTCTTCTCCTGTTTAATATTAACCATAATATCACATAATAAAATTGAAACAAAAGTGCCATAGGCCTAATTGTACTGTCACAGCCATGTAAATCAGAAATAGCTTCACTAAAGATACTGTTATTAGGCTGGTGTAAAATTGATGTAAATTAAAAATGACTCAGACCCTGTAGCTCTGTGTGCTAACACAATGTAAAGGCCTCACTTAAACTCCCATATAATGGCTTATGAATTAAATACTTCTTACCTCATCATATGATATGGTATTGTATCAAAAATGAACAATATTTTTAAGGGATGATGTAATCAGATTGATCAAAGTAAGTTAATGATATAAGGGCAGATTCTGAGCTGTGTTAACTTCCATGAAGTTAAAGCAGATCTATATAAACTTGACTGCCATTAGTATATATCTTACCATCACTTTCATAAAACGGAATTGCTTAGCTGGTATACAGTATAAAGTAAGGACCATGACTTTATCTTTTGGTAGGGCTTCCCCCCGTTTTTTTTTTCTGATGTGATGTTAGGCTAATGAACAGAATCAGAGGGGAAATGTGTCAGGCATGGTGGTTACATAAAGAACTGTGCAGGAAGCTAGTAATGAACTCTAGGAAAATAAATAAGGGCAAGTTCAGGAAATGTAAGTGAAAATGCAGCTCTGGTATAAATTGAATAATAAAATTCCTGGTCATATTTTGCCATAAATAGTGGTTTGGGAATTTGTCATTCACCTTATTTAAAATTCAGAAATATTAAAGGTACAGAGTTCTCTCATTATAGAAGTAATAGAATTCCAGCTATTACGGAGTTAGGGTAATTTACATTGCTATAGAATGCATTATATCAATAAGTGGAACATCTGTATGAAATGTCCACCTGCTGATATACTACTCAGCGTACTTTACAATGAAATGTACTTAATCATTTTAAGACATCTTCTAATGAAGCCTTATCAGGATTAACATTTTGAACACAAATACTTTTAGGCATTAAAACTTCTGCCTTAAATGAGATTGCATTGTCTTGTTTACCCTTGTTGATTAATAAGCAATCTGTTAACTGTTAGAATGGCCCAATTGTGCCAGTAAAAGTAGATTAGTAATTCAGCTATGTTTGTGGGTTTAATCATCATTTCTCTTGAAAGCTTTGAATAAAAAAATCACTTGTACACTACCCATAGGCAAAGAAAGGATATATATTTTTAGATGTGTACACTGTTTTGCTTGTAGCTTAATGCTATTGATCAAACACACACTTCCAGAAGCAAAATATTCTGTAGATGTACAATATTTCTAAGTAGACCTTCCAATTTTTAACATATAAGTGTTACAGAAATTTGGAACTTAAATTCACATGCTATATACTGTTACTGTTTTCATAGTATAATTCAGGAGGACATGTCTTGATTGCTTACCAGTAAACAGTTTTGAACAGCTTTGAGAGCTCTGGTTGCTTTTTAAATTTCTAGTTATTTATTTATTTTTGCTTCTTATGATTAACTGGAAGTTTAAAGGCAAATACCCTGTCTTCAGAAAAGATGGTAGTTGAGATTTTCTCATAGGGTCATGCACTTTCATCTGTGGCATCCCACAGAGGGAACCAGATGTTGGCAAGTTACAATTTAAATTATCTGGAAAGCTCCCATGTGTGGAGCACAGTCCCATTAAATTCAGGAGTAGCACAGGCCTCTGATAATAGTTGTATACTTGAGCCATGCAATGCTATAAAAGTATAGGGTCTTGGAAGCTGGTCTGAAGCAGTCATCCTCAGAAGTATTCATGCCTTGTGTACCCTAGTTTTGTAGATATTATAAAAACACATTATGAGTCAAATCCTGATTTGATGTTGAGTGACTATAGAATGTAATTGTGTTTGTATATAAAACTGTGCTCAGAAGCACCCCATGCCATTACTGCTTCCGGGTGGTAGATCTCTAGCTTTGGCATCTAAGATGCATTATTTATATTGCTATTCAATGAGACTCTCAGTGTAGTTATTTAGGTTTCTGGCATATAACCAGCATATCCTGGCTCCCATCAATATTCAGCAATATTAGGGCTTAGTGATTGTCTCCCATCATGCAGTTCACGTCAGACTGCATTCTTTGTGGCACTGGAATCTGTATGATGAAATAAATGCAATGAATAACCCATCTTTGAGAGGGATACAGTTATCATAGTATTCCTAAATTTACTTGAATATAGAAATACCCTGGAAATATTTTATGATAGCAAAAAACATGTGTAAAGAATTTTATAGTGACCTCTCTACTCTCCTTCCTTAAGGTCTGACAGGGTACATGTGAGCCATGATTTCTATTTTTTTTTTTTTGAGAAGTATATGCATGGATACACAGTATATATATATATAGTGTATATATATATTCTCATTGCATGAATACTACTTTTTTTTCCTTTTTTTTTTTCTGAAGAATTTCTGAAGTTGATTATTATCAGGGTAACTCGTTTCAGATGTGTCCCATCTGAATGGAAAAAAAAGAAGAATAAACCAGTGTACGCCATAAAACTTTCAACATTATTGAGACAGTTAGCTATGTATGGCATTTGTTTGAAGAAGACTGAAAGTAGCTTTATTCCTTCTATGCAATTAAGATTGTGTTTATCTGAAAATATAACACGCAGCTCTGGCACTAAGTATGGGAATTTATGGAAGAGATGAAAAAACTATTAGCACCGTTAGCTATCAGATAATACTTCATGTCTTCATATGCACAGTAGTCCACACTGACATCTGTCATCTGTCTGTTCTGCAGTCCCTATGCTGTGAGATCAAACAGAGACGTCGTGGGGTAGCCTCAGTGCTGCGATTATGCCAGCACCTCCTGGATGACCAGGAGACCTGCAACCTAAATGCAGATCATCAGTCCATGCAGTTGATAATCGTAAACCTTGAGAGGAGGTGGGAAGCCATTGTCATGCAAGCTGTCCAGTGGCAAACAAGGCTACAGAAGAGATTGGAAAAAGACTCGGTGAGTGATGCTTACTTTAAAAATAACTCATGTAATTTCATTTTTCACCAGAGACTTTTTTCAGTGTTAGGCAAGCAAGTTCATCTCAGAGTGTTTTCTTCTGACTGAAGATGCCATTCCCAGTCTCTACTGGCAACAAGTGAACCTTTTTACTTTTTCACAAAGCATTATATTGTATGGACACCACAGATTAAGAAGATAAATTCACAATATGTATGTTCTGTTTGGTGGATATTTAATCTCATCACATCTGATCCTGTTGAGTAATGAAAACAATCAGTGTAAGCCAAGTTTCTCAGTTCCTTACAGAATTGGGCCCAGAAACATATTTCATTGATTGTAAATATGTTTCAGAAAAAGTATTATCTGTGTAAGTAAGGCTGGTTTTAATTAGTATCCCAGCAGTAGATGTGTATTTCACATAGAATGCCAGGAGTATGTGATTAATATACAAATCTGTGTTATTTGAATATAAGTAAAATACATTAATTTGCTTTTATCTCAGGGAAATGATTCCTAAGAGGCAAAATAGCACTCTGCTTAAACCATCCATTAAGTGGCATAAATTAGACAGTTTTTTTTACAGCATAAACTATACTACAATGCAGTATCTACGTTTAAACAATAAACCATAGGGGGGACAAAATAATCCCTACTGTAACACCATTGGCTGTAATGGATGAATTGGCTCAGCATGTTCTGTGGTTCTATCATAATGCTGAAGTCTGTATACCAGAGCCACATTGACAGCAATAATAACCCTATGTAATGCATATACTGAAGAGCCTTGATGAGGTTTGTGACAAGTGACAAGGTTACATTTTTTTTTTTTTAGGTTTATATCAAAAAAATAAAAGGAAAAAATACTTGACACATACTTCCTGACAATTGTCTAACACTATTTTTGACTAACGCTATGTAGTGAAATACTGCTTTTGACTTCTTTTTGTTAAAGTTCCTTTAAAGAAATAACAGAAGCTATATTTCTCTTGGAGTTGTTTGTTTGTATTATTGTAATATTAAAATATACAATACACATTGTTAGAAAAACTGACCGCTCCTGAATGAAAATACTATCAGCCTAAACCAGCCAAGAAATAGTGAGTCAGTGAGAAGGATGCTGTCGAGAAGTGAAGTGTTGAAGATAATAATAATCTGCTGTCTACCTACCTTTATCAGATGTTATAAAGCAGGAGTGCTCCTCTGTCTGTTTGGTTTATTAACTGATTTGTTTTAGGTAGTGAGGTAGAAATGTGACTTGCGGAAGGAGCAGGGTTTAAATTATCTTTCAGGACAAGTCAAGAGGGGCATGTATGAGGGAGCTGGGAAGCAAGACATCATTGAAAAACAGATGGAATGGCAAGGCTGGTGTTACGAGCATGGGACCAGTCAGCTGATAATCTTAGTGCGGGTAATTGAGGAGAGTCAGTTAAGCCCTCAAAAATTTGATCTGATTGGAAGAAGTGTAAAAAGCTGATGAAGATACATGTGATTGTACAAGGTTATGGAGAAAAGCAAATGTATTTTTTTCAGCCTTTCTTTAGTCATGTATGTGTGGAGAGGGAAGTATCGACCCCAAAGGAAGCTATTGGAAAAAAAGAGATCAACTCTATGACCAGGAAAAATGACCTGGAAAAGTGTCAAATCTTAATGATGCTAAGAGTAATGATTCTCTCACTTCATAGAGCTAGTGAGAAAGAGGTGTAGATATCACAGCTGATCCGATGACCAGACTAAGAGGAAGAATGGTGATACTGACAGAGCATGAAGAAAAGAGGAGTTTGGGAAGGAGAGAGCAAGGATTGATTCCATTCTGACTGTGCTTAGTTTATGTTAACAGCCACTAAGAATGAGTTATTTAACAGAAAGGCAGAAGGGTGGGGTTAGATGTTCTAGAGTTTACCTGAAACCTCTGTTCAGAGGTGAGAACTGCAGGTATATGAGTGTGTATTATTATTTAAAAAAGGAGAAAGGGAAGTAGGTGAGGAGAAAGGCTTGTTAGAGTCCAGTGAAAAGCAGAAGGCTAAGGAAGAAGGACAAGCAAAGAAACACAGAGGAAGTAGACAAAGAGTCTAGAAAGCAAAGAAATCCAAAGCAGTAGCTTGTTGAGAATCTGATCAACCAGAGTCAAAAATAAAACAGAAGCTGGTAAAATAAAGGTCATGAGAAAATGTTAGAGAAATTTCAGTGGAATGAAAGAAAGAAACAGAATTAGTGAGGAGCCAGAATGAAGCTGAATAGAAATTGGAGGTAGGAGTTTTAAACAATACATTCACATTTAAATGAGAAGAAAGTCAAGAAATAAAAGAAGACAAATGCCATCTCATCAGTGACAGAAAGACAACATTCTTGGGATTTGATGGTAATGAATCTGGGAGAGCAAGAAATGAGAACAGAAGTAAGGGAAGTCAGTGATGAAATAGGCTGAGAAGTGAATGGGTTAGTAGATAAATGTGACACTGAGGAACAGGAAAGACTGTTAAAGAAAGAAAATAGAATAGTAAGGTTTTTAATTCTCTTGAGGAACACTGTTTATGTTTGTGTGATAGTTCCATCTTCAAAATATTTTTAGTCATATTACTAATGTATCAAGAGCTTTAGTAAACTGTTGGTTAGTGCTATGCAAAAGGTTTATTTAGTTGGCCAGCAGTCGAAAAACTAGTTGAATTCTAGAGCTTCAAGAACAAGTATGTACAGTATTGCAACAGCCAAACTAAAAAATAGTTCTTACAATCCTGAAGTTTGGATTTTAAAGGATGAGTCTCTGTAAGGTCTGTAACTAACTGTACAAGAGAGATGGGACTGGGTTTCTGCTATATTTTTCTGAAAGGTAAGGTATCACAGAGGTGATGAATTACTTTTTTCATCTACAAAGCCTATAATTTCATTGTAGTAAATATATCTGTTCTACTGATCTTAGAGCAGAAAGAAGTTGCAATTGTGAGATAGCTTAGAGAGGGCTGGACAGAGGTCCAAGTTGCTGTAGTGAAAGCCTACTATCTCCTTTTGCATATGGGCACCTGCCTTGTGGAAGCAGTTTTGTTTTTGTAGTTGTTGTTACTATAAATAAGCTGTTATGTGCTAATTAGAACTTGGTTCTGCTCTTACAGCGGGAGTGGAGTCTTGTGTTTGTGTGTGGGACGCAATCGATTGGGAGTTGAAGCATAGTGTTCAAGTACTGCAGTTTGCTTGATGTCCCAGTGCTTGGAACTTCACAAGGTGCATGCCGCTTTGTTCCCACTTTGCCTGAGGGAGTCTGGAATTATTTGTTAGTCTGAGTTGTCTTTCACTGTGCAGGGGGTGCACCATTCTTTCTGCTCAGAAATGGATGCCATTAAGAGCTATCATGATGCTCATTTAATTTTCAGTGTGGGTTGTTTTGTTTTGGAACCTCTCATTCTAGGCTTGTAATTAATAACATGACTCTCTGAAGTGTGTCAGGATCTACAAATTTCTCATGTTGATAAAACTATCTGTATTCTCAGCGTTTAAGGATTCCCAAGCTACTACAGGATTCAGGTTTCTTTGTCTTCCCTGGCCTGAGTTGGCTTGTTCTAGCCCTCCTTTTCACTCAGTTCCTGTGTAGTCATTTCTTGGGTAGGTACCAGGACTGTTTCTTCTGCTTCCCTATCTCTCTGTATTTGATGGTGTGCCAGTCTTGGCACATAAACAGTATCCCTTGGTAACAAGTCTTTATTTGTGGTTGCCCACAAAATACTGTAATTTATGAAAACAAATGAGATGTTTTTATACCCTGATGGCATCTGACTCATTTACGGCATCTGACTTGCTGACAGTAAATAAGATAGCCCAAATTATTTTATTGCATTACAGAAGTGCAAGAGTCACATGCATCTTCTACTCTCTCCTTAATTTTGTGTACCGGGATCTTCCTTTGTCCTGTTTCCATCCCCAGTCACTTATCTGAACCACTTATATCATTGCAAATGTATGCTGGAACTAACCACAAAAGGGTTTTAGATTTCTTTTGAATGGTTTGTCTTCATTGATGTTTTTCAACGGTGTTTAATTTTCCTCAACCTTTGCAAGAGCAGGCACCATAAATTTATAAATAACAAGAGATTAACATGTACTACAAGCACCTAAAGTCTGGTAAAAGATGTCCTTCTAATGAGCCTAAAGTTATGTTTAGAAGCTGAAATTATCAATAAGAATTACCCCAGGAGGTTGAAATGTGGTTAGATTCAGTAGGTTAATCTAGCTAAAAAGAATGAGGTATTCATACAGTGAAAAAAAAAACACAAAGATTACTTTAAAAAAACAGTAGACACTTGTCTTTTACTGGAAGCAGTCCTAATCTGTTTTAGCAAAAGAGGTTTTTATCTCCCCCATCTGTTTTTTTTTTTTTTTTTTTTTTTTTTTTTTTTTTTTGTGGTAAATTCTTTTCCCCCTGATTTATCATTCCATAGTTTGCTGGTATAATGTTTTCTGTCACCTAAATTTTAGCTTCAGAATTACACAGATGCCTTTCAGTTTGCCTAACAAGACCCTGCTGGCAACCATCTTAAAAGAAAAAGGAGTCTGTCTGGCAATTGCAACAGCAATAGCAACAATCTTTAGTCAACTAAACCCAAAACTGCCATCTAAAATTCATGTTCAACAGCTGGAGAAGCTTTAACTCTCTATCCACTTTCCTTTAGAGGGTCTAGTCTACATGAAAGAACACGGAACAGTTAAAAAAGGATTTGGGACAGACTCAGTCACGGTCATGCCCGCAAGTTTACAGCAGCTAAGTCAAAGTGGTAATATGTAAGCTGTTTTATGCAATTTTGTTGATTGTTTGCTCAGCTAATGATATACCCAGTTTCAGTTACGCATCTAGCCTCAGTGAATTATTCCTCCAGCCACAGATGTTCACAGTTTGATGTCCTGTCCAGGTCAGATATGTCTCTATGTAAGAATTCACAATGAGGTGACTATTGGTATTCGCTTTCCTGGGACTGTTTTACTGATACTGGAGTTCATGTAACTGACCTACTACTATGGCTCACATAGAGACAAGACTGTATTTTCTAATGGATTTTACTTCTGAAGTTGCAATTGAATTCCTACCTTTTTGGTGACTAGAGAAACTGCTTTTTCTCCAGACTGCTTATTCACTGAATGAGAAAGGTATCTGTTTTATAGAGCAGACAATCTCTTTTCTCATGCAACAGAGAGGGCCAATTATTGAAGGAACAGTATTAATGACGCTTTTAAAATGGAGATTTTGAGCTAAGATAATTTGGATTGAGGTGCTGTAATTCTCATATTGTCCAGAAATTATCTGAAATAATCATGTTTTTGATAATTTAGTCTTCTACTATGCTCCATGAAAAATTAAATTTTTTTCTTTTTCACCCAAGTCATCCTGCACACTACATTGTATGTCCAGCAAAAAATCCATCTGTAGTGGCTGGAAAGTATGCTGCACATCCAGCCACACAATTGAAAATAATAAGGCCACAATAAATGGGATGGCCTTGGGGTATAACACCCGAGGGATTCAATTGGTGTCGCTTTGCATCAATGTCCATGCATCATGGTAATTGAGGTAACATAACCAATTACCACATTTTAATTAGAGTTGTAAGGACTTGGGAAAATCTGCAATGATGAGACAGCTCACTTTAAAAAAAAAAAAAAAAAAAAAAAGGAAACTCTGTTTTTACCACAAGTTTGTTTCTGGGGTTCTTGGGAGCTTGTTTCTTAGTAAGTAAAAAGCCTGTGTAAAGCCCTGTTTGGTATTTTTGCCGGCAGCCTCTTGGTTTCATTATTTATAATGCACTTTGAAAAACAAATTGTTTAAAAATACTATATTGCTTCTGATCAGGTATCTTTATCCCTTTTCTCTATTCATCTGTTTTTGTGATGTTTTCTGCAAAATAAAACAGTTCTAAATAATGATAGGCATGGTGCTAACTGGTCTCCCTCCCAGTTCTCTATATTTAATTCACTGGTTCAATATTTTTTCAATCTGTGGGAAGACACTTATTCTAAGCTACATAAAAATACAAAACAAAACCCTGCATTCAAAGGTAAAAATGTATTTGTCATTGTTCTGTTATTAGATAGCTCCACTAAATAAAACTTGACTTCTGAAGGATTCTATTTTTTTTCACAAGCCATTATTTTGGAAGGTCTAGCTGTTACATCTAGCTAAAAATCTTGCATAAAATTTAGAAACTCAGCAGAATTGCCTAATACAGCAAAGTAATAAGTGAAGATTAACTTAATTTGCTGAGGAGGGGGAACTGTATGTTTTAAAGTGCTGAACACATGATCTAGCCTTCACAATGTAATTATTTAATGACTTATGTTTGAAAGTTTATCATTTTTTTTTTTTAATTATCTATCACAAGTCATTTTTGTTTTGATATTGGACCTCTTCATAGTGCAGTTTTTGACAGTATTTGTATTTCTTTCTGTCAGTCATCTTGTTCTGTTTGTTTTCAACACTGAAGATGGCTTGCTTTGGAGGTTCCTTCCTTAAAATATATATTTTTAAATGAACGGATATTTGATTGTAGAGTCTCTGATGTATCACTCTCAGCTCTGCACCATTGTCACACTTGAGGTGCTGTACACCTTTCCGCTTCTGGGTGGCATTGCGTGTCTAATTTGTGACATGGAATGATTTTCTGTAAGATCTAAAACAGAATTGCATAAACAGTGAACTAAGGTCTAAATTTTCCTTGACTTTATGAAAGACAGGTGATGTACTTCATGTTCTTGCAAGAAGTTCTGTATTTCTCTTAATTTTCTTGAAGAATGGCCATAGTTATGATGGCAGCCATTATGGCAGTATGCAGAGTCCAGATGACCTGTCAAGACTAAAGTTGGTAAAATGCTTCTGGTTTTGCAGATCTCGGTAAAAAATTGCAGATATGGTGGAGCTTAGTAAAAGTTAATTTTTAAAAATCAGATAATTATGTTACATTCCAGATAAAATCTCCTGAGTGGACACCTGCAGTGGTAGCTTTTTAGAATGAGTAAAAATAAAAATTAATACATTTAGGTCTTTCCACAGAGGACTCTTTTCCATCCTCAGTGAATGTAAAATTTTCTGTCACAACTAACCATTTTGGGCAACCACCCAGAGGTGGAATACTCCGTGTGACATTACCAATTCAAATTTCAGTCATCTCATCAAGGTGTTCTCTCATCAAGAGAGAGCAAACCCTCAGAGGTCATCATATGAGCTCATTGTCACTGAATCAGTCTTTTAGCTGTTGCTCTAATTTTAATTATGTTACGAGTCTCTTTAGTTGTAGGTGTGGTTAGGCAAGAAGTGACTGATGGTTAATTCAGGGACCAGAGACTAAGGCATCCCTATTTCACAGTCTCTGTCAAGCCACAGTGAACCTGAGCTTTCCCACTGGAGAGTATGGAAAATAAAGGTACATATTCCTAACTTTCTCATGAGTCTCAGATGATTTAAGAGTATGTTGAACAGTTAGTCCTGGGAGAAAATGTACTCAGCAATTCTACCTTGCTGCTTGCATGTCCTTTGTTCTTATCAGTTAATGAAAAGGGAGTACTGGAAGGGAAGTCTTAACGTGTAGCAGTTTCTGTATGGATAATGCTAGGAATAGGCTTTTCTGTGGAGCCTCTTCCAGTCTACTTTACCCTTCCTTTGTGAGGTTAACCTCCTAAAGCAGAAAAAAGTAGTTCACCATTATTGTTCTTCCAATTATTTTATCTGCATTGAAATTTCCAGACTAATGATGGTGTTGATTAGGTATGAGTTTGTAGTTTCCAGTAGACTGAAACCTACAAGAATAGCTCTTGCAGCTTGCTCAACCACCATCCTATAGTAGCAGGTCTTGATCACTGTCCACCTCAACTAACTGAAAATACTTCCCAGGGATGCATGTTTCTCTTCCAGGAGTCCTTGCTAATTCTACAGGCACCTTTAATTTCTTTGTCCCCTCCAGGGTACCTAACAAACTTTGTGATGTGAAAGGTGAAAGTTACTTTTTTTGTTGTTGTGGGCATGAGCACAGGAAGATAAATGAAATTACATTAGATATAAAGGCTATTTTAATGAGAAAATCAATTGCTGCAATACTTAATTACCCCAAGTACCCTTTGATTATTTTTTTTTTCTTTTGATGAAGCACACAACAGTTCTGTGCAGGACCTGAAATTTACTATATTTTTTTTCCAGTAGGTTTCTTTATAGGACTGGGATTGCTTCATAGTGGCTGACCATGGTTTTAAACAAAAAGGCTGCAAAAAGCAAAATAAATAAATAATATATCACTTTATATGATTTTTAAACCAAACGTGGTTACTTGATCATATATATGTATGTATAACCACTAATCACAGCTCATACTATAGTGAAAAACTGACTTCAGGTATTCAAGGCAGAAAATGTCATGGTCACAGTGTTACAGGACTAAGTTCCTGGTATTGTAATTGGCTCTAAGCATAGTGGCTGAATTGGGTAAAAAATAATGCCTCTGGACTAATGTTTTTAGTAGCATCCTGTGAGCAATCTCATTCAGTGATTTTCAAGTCTTCTCTTTAAATCACATATACTTTGAATTATTTTTTTCTCTATTATGTTAGAAGAAGAGCTATGTGAACGCACTGGCACAGTGCCACAAAATTTTGTATATATTTATTTTTATTTTTAAATAGAATTACTTCTTTTGATTTTTTTTGTGTGTGTGTTTCTTCTCTGGTTAATGCAGTTTTAATCTGTTCAAATGTGATTTCAGAAGGAGAGGAAATTAATGTAGTTTAAAGTTACTTAAACACCTTAAACTGCTACATCTCAGGGACTTTCAAGGCTGATCAGTGGTGCTGTGTTATCCAGTGAGAAGCTGGGAGCATTTTCCTTTGGAAATATACGAGGCTTCTGTGTTCATCCATGTGGCCAGAAGATTCTTCTGTTTCTCAGTGATCTGTTGGTGATTGTGTTTCTCTGGTGATGTTTTTGAGTTGGATGAGAGAATTTCATAGTTGGTAGAAAGTTGGGAACACTTTCCCTCTGATCTTTTTTTTTTTTTTTTTTTTTTTTTTTTTTTTTAAGTGATTGGTGTTTACAAGCCCTCAGAAATTCAGAATGAGGCGATCTAAAATGCCAGTTTAAGGTTTGGCTTTGTAATTCAACATATGTTCATGGAAAGTACCATATCTCCCATGAGTAATAGCATTTTATCCTCATTGAGGGTGCATTCTTACATGCATTCTCAACATTCTTAATTTCTTAGCATTTATAGATAATATTTGTAAATCCACTTGCCACAATTTTATATATAGATATATATTCATCAAGTAATTACAAAAATTCAAATTTTAAGGCAGCAGAATTCAATTCTATAAAACATAGAAATGTGAGCTTTCTAATTCTCTAATGGAAAAAGTCAACATCACAGTAGCAGGCTTAGGTCTTTATGTTTTGGTGGCATGTATTCAACCAATCAGGTGTAAATCTATTTGTCTTTTTTTCCGTATTAAACATTAAATAATGGTTGAAAGAGTGAGGGCAAAGCTCTTGCCACAGCTCTGATAGTAAGACATTCCCTGTTCCAGAAACATGTTCATTTGAAATGTAAGATGCATAAAATCTTCAAGTGAATTCTCAGGAATTATTGGGTTTAGTAGCAAAATATGTAATATTCAGAAGCTGGGAAGCTGATGTTTCCAGCGTATGCATAGTAAAAGAACTATCATATGCTGTTTAAATGGCAAAAATAACTCATTAAAATGAAAGAGGAAAAATGTTTAGATTTTTATTTTCAATGATAGAGGTCACATTTCAGAACTCAGTTCCTATTTAGGCATTTAAGTATAGGGCCAGATATATAAAAGTGCCGAGCTGATAGTGACTCTTTGCATTGTACTGTGTTCAGATTACAGGATGAAGTCACTATTTTATTCAGGTGGCTAGTATTCACTAATTGTAAGATCATGACTCAGGCCTGCATTGTTTAAAAAATTAGACTTAAGAGAAATACAAAAGTCTCAAAGTAGTGATTATTGAATTAATTTAATGACTTGGTGCATTGTAACTCTAATGACCCTAGTTCTGTCAGGAATGGTACGTGAGTGTGATTGAAGATAATTTTCTGATACTTTGTTTCAAGAGTTCTCAAGAAAAATAATTTTTAGAAGGAGGAGAAGAAGCCTCATTTTCTAACAGGTTGTAGAGCAGTTATTTCCATCCTACAAGGGTCTTCGGTATTGGATAATAGGGCCCCTGTCCTCCAACCATTATGGAAATGTATTTGCTGGATCTTCAGAAAGTATATGACTAATCAATGTTTCCTTGTTCATTATTATAGGATGTTATAGGAGGTGCATAAGCTATAAGCAGAAAGCCATACAATAAAAAATAAATAACAATGCATGAAAATAAATAAAGTACAACTATTCACTCTTTCTCTTAACACGAGAAATACAGGATAGCTAATGAAATTATCAGGCAGGAGATTTAAGAAAATCAAAAAGAAATGCTATTTTTATGCAGTGTGTAATAAAAATGTGAAACTTGTTCTTACATGATGTTGTGGATAACAAAAATACAAATGAGTTCAGTAAGTAATTAGACAAATTAATGGAGGAGAAGTCAATTAATGCTTATTAAATTCCAAATCAGAAAGTCCCCACGGTCTGACTTTTCAAATTTTGCATAGCGGCTTCTATACTATTCTGTTCCTTCAAAACAAACAAAAAACCTTAAATATCCACTACTGACCACTGTAGAAGTGGTCAGCTAAACCACTAGGAGGACTCAGCTAAACGGACTGTTGATCTTACCCAAAATTGCAGATGCCTTGTGAAAGAACATGAATTGCAGGTTTGGAGGCCTACCTGTGCAATATTTTCAGGTATAGCAAAGCAGTTTCAAGGAATGTCTACAGGTTTTTCATTGTGCCTGTGTTTTGTTTGTTTGTTTGTTTTACTATTTCCAAAAACTGGGATGCAATCATTTAGCAGGCTGCTTTCACCAGAAGAAAACTTTGAAAAATGTACCCACATAACAGCTTTTCAAGAGATCTCTAGTACATTTTTCTGTAAAATACACAGAAAATATAATTCATACATCTTTGTAACATTTAAATATGGACATACATTTATGTGCCTGAGGTAATATAAGATACATTAAATAATATGATGTAAATCATTAGCAAAGATGATCTGGATTTTATTTCTCTTTACATATAAGGTATTTGTGTCATCATTGTAGCTCTAATCCATATTCAGGTCTTCGTGCTTGGTGTGCAGTAATATGTAAATTACCTAGCCAGCTGCATTAAGCAGTGTTTGTTTATTCTATTTCTTTTGGCATAGCATATAACTGAATTTCTGCCAAAAATGTGGCTGCTTCAGGGAATACTGTTCAAGTAGAAGGAAGTTCTGAAAGGAAACGCACATCATAAGTCTTTACTGTGTGAAACAGTAAAATCAAAACAAACTTTCTGTTCATAAAAATATCTGTTTTAATGTAAAATAATGTGCTTGTAAAATACAATGAGCAAATTGAATCTTTTTAGAATGCTCTGTTTACATTAGCTTTGTAAACAAGAATACAATGCTGAGAGGCTGGTGATTTTTTTCATATGTGGGAAGGGTGACTAAAACTGGTGAAATGTGAAAATGGAAAGTTTAAGAAAAATTATTTTAAAACGGCATATTAATCTCCCCTAGCACATAGCATTTAAATGTGTTTAAATTTAGAAAGCGGTGAAGTTTAAGTGTTAAAAAAATTGCATTAATGATGCATAGAGCTATCTACTTATGCTGGCAGTCCTTTCAGTCTTCCAGTCTGACACTTCCTTTTTTATCCAGCCAGCTAATTTCCCCTCTTTTGTGAGGAGTAACTGTTTTCACACTAGTGCTTACCCAGCAAGCCTCCTCATTGTTTCATGGTTAATTATCTTCTTGAGCTTCACCTTCTCCAGAGAAGGGAGAAAGACTGGGCCTCCCCACAGCTCTAATGAAAGCTAGGTTTAGAGATGCACTGTGTGAATAAATGCAGCGTCTGATGTAGCAAAATAATAAATGAGTTCCTAAACTTATGGAGTCACAGCTCATCCAGCAGGTTTACTGAACAAAGCAGGAAGACACTTCATCTTAAAAATATTTTTTTATTTCTAAAAGTGGGGAGGAATATTGCTTTAGTGTTGAGCCAAATACTCTAAAGTTGTAATGTTAACAACATTTATGCTGATAACATTAATAGTAATAGCTCCGTGCCCCTCAGTTATTACACTGCTTTGTAGAGAGCACTCATTGGACTTTGTGACTCAACACCACTGAAAATAAGAAATGCAGATAGATTTAAATCTTCAGTTCATGTTCGAATGTGAGCCCAAGTTTAAACTGTATAACATTTAAAATAAACTTTCCTGTAATAGAAGAATGTTGAAGAAAGACAATAGTATTTTTGTACTAATGAAATACTCCCCATTGTAATTTTGTACTCAGCCAAACTAAGGCAGGCAATTATAAACCTCTCACCCTAACAAGAAATAGTTGTCCTTTACTTTGTCATCTTCTAAGTGAATTTCTATAAAGTATGCTTACATTAAATCATTTCTCAAGTGACCACAGCAAAATATATGTATAACACTGGTACTTCACACATTGCCCAGAATCCATTCAACATCCTGAATTAGATTGAAATTTCCAATCCTTGTTAGTTTTTCCAGCCAACTCCAGGGCTGAGTTGGCATCTGTCATGCACAGAGACGACTATAAACAACAGACACTTACCAGTGACAGAGACGAGAGAAAACAATCTGGAAGTTCAAGGGTGAGATGATTTTAGTGAAAAAGTTCTGTCTAGGGACCTCTTATACCTGGAGGTAAGGCCAGTATTTCTATTTTGCAACATCTGAAAAGCAGCTCTTCCTAGACAGAGGCTATGCAATGGCAAGGAGCAGTAGTGTTGTTGTAGTCTTGAGGTGCTTACTCTCTGCCACTTATTGACAGCAGCAGGGTTTAACTTAATGCTTGGAAATCCATAGGTAGGCACATGGTGGAAGCACTTATAATATGCAGCATTCTGCAAGCCTCTGACTTCACCATACTAGCTTATTGACTCCCCTCCAGTCAATATCCAAGTTTACAGATGGTGTATCAATGAAATCAAGAAGTACCTGAACTGAGATTACAAAGAAATCCTGTTGAAAATTTACATAGGGGAAAATAAAGGGTCAGTTGTCTTTGATGATATGAATTAAGCTAAATCTGGTAGTCTCTTAACTGCTTCAGGAAGAGGATAAACTTATGGGAGAGCCAGATATCCTTCCTGCAGTTCTTTTATTCATAAATAGTAGATAAAGTCTCCCTTTTGTATATACGAAAAGAATTTTTATTCAGAAATTCAGCCTCTCTTCTCCAGCTCTCAGTGAGAAAACTTTCTTTCTAGGTTTCTCCTAAGGTCAAGCTCCCAGGAGCTTATGTCCTGTCCTTTTGTACCTTATATCTATCTGTTTCTATGGTGATTCTCACTCTTTAGTGTTTCTCACAAACATTTATTTCTGCTGAAACAAAGCTCTTAAAAACTCTGTGATTTCAGGTGTCCTGATGTGCCCATTGCAGGTGGAGGATTACTACTGTGTCTACTGAGTGCTTTCATAGCATCCACTGAGTTCTGGTTTAACTGAGAGTAGTACACCATTAAAGGAATACCAGTTGCACTGTAAAAGCTATTAAATTGAAAATATCCTTAGCTAGTTTGCAGACCTCTGAACTATTACAAAGCCAAAACAATAATAATTTTATTATGCCAGTGTAACTTTGCCAGCACAGCTTAGTTCATTGGCTTGGGCACCTCTCCTACGAAGACAGGCTGAGGGAGTTGGGGTTGTTCAGCCTGGAGAAGAGAAGGCTCTGGGGAGGCCTTATAGTGGCCTTCCAGTGCTTAAAGGGGGCTACAGGATATAGCTGGGGAGGGACTCTTTGTCAGGGGGTGTAGTGATAGCACAAGAGGGAATGGCTTTAAACTGAAAGAGAGTAGGTTTAGATTAAATACAAGAAAGAAATTCTTTCCTATGAGGCACTGGAACAGGTTGCCCAGAGAACCATTCTATGATTCTGTGATCTGCGTGCAGAAAGTAACTGTTTTGCTGTGAATAAGGGCACAGTGAAAATGCACAGTGAAAAAATGTGCTGAAATTCTGGTGTGTAGACAAGCAATAGTTAAGCTCGTTTAAGCATCGTCAGTTCCTCAGATTTCCTATTTCTGGTGTTTTTTTTTTTTTTTTTTTTTTTTTATATATATGTATTTTTTGTCTTAACCACAAAGACTGATGACTGATCTTTGATTGGGCCAAATTCTGAGACTTGGCATGGATGAACTCTACCAACTTGCACGGGCATGTGTTTGAGGTAGAGTGCCAAGATTTGCTCTTTACTAAGCTAGGTATGCATGACAACATTTTGGGTTTGGGTCAAACTAGGAACGTTTTTCTAAGAGTTTCATAAAGCGCTTGTGTTGGATTCTTGCACAAAGAAAATCACATATTTTCTGAAGTAGGGGTGAGACCAAAATGACATTCAAGGGTGAAAAATCTTGTCATGTAACCTCTTGACAGATGAAAAGAAAACTACAAAGCAGCAAAAACAACAGTCAGTAAAATATGCCATGTAACTAGGCTTTCTCATCACACACACACAAAAAGTGGAGGAAAAAAAAAACACAAATACACAGCTTGGAATATAGGTCTGAGATTGTAAACCTATTTGGATGACAATATGATTCAACATAAAAATGTTACAGATATTCTACTGCTCCCTGGTAACATTGAAAGCATTCTTGAGCAAATAAGAATTGGAGATGTTAAAAAGCCACATGGGGATGCAGTAGCAAAAATGGAGGCCTCTGCTTCCCCAGAGGCTCCAAGATGAATGAGGTGTGGTGTGGTAGTAGTGATACTCTAAGAACAGCACAGGGACTAAATGTGTTGAGTCCCTGCTTTTGCGTTGGTTTGTGAAAGAAGTGAGTCTCTGAGGGCCTTCTGCTGACATGGCTCACCTTCTGTTCCAGCCTGGCTCTTCTGCACTGACTGTGGAGTAGTGGAGGGCCTGGAGCCCTTCACTCCTTTTGGCCATCTGGTTCTATGGGGAGTTTATCAAGAAAGCTAGAAGACTGTTGTAGGACTCGTGCAGGAAATAGTGACCTCAGAGTTTTAACTAACGTGGTCAAGAGACACTTAAAGAGCAGCAGACTGGCTAGTTTCTCTAACTTTTTAAAACACTTCTACTAGTAGGGTCTTTTAGATTACAGATGAGCTTCTCGTTAAAATGTCACTGAAATTACTCAGTCTGTTGATTTAGAAGAAGCACCCGCAAAACCTGTATAATGATAAAGAAAATTATCAGTTTTAAAACCTGTATATGACAAGGCAAACCTCTAGACTTTTATTTCAGAGCACTATAAGAGAAATCCAAATGTCATCATGGAGACAGTGATCAGCAGCGGAATCTCTTGCTCCCATAAGACGCGGCCTGTGCTGAGACCCTTGCAGGTGGCACCTGTCACAGCAGAGAGCAGAGGTGATGTCAGTGTCCTTCCTGTTGTACAGCAATCTGTACACACAACCACACACAAAGGAACCTGGAAATCCCTGTAAGCACCCATAATGCCCAACAGGAAAGGAAAAGCTCTGCATGTGCAGAATTTAGTATATTATTTCATTGAGGGAGGCAATGATAATTGTAAAATGAAGCACGAGGAAATAAAAACACAGATTTGTATTCTTATTTTCTCAGCAAAGAAACGTATTATCATATTTCAATTGTAGTTATAACAAGTATGTATGTTAGTGATTAGTTTCTATAGTGCTCTTAATAAATATACTGGTTTCTCTAGTGATCTGTAGCAAAGCAAACTGCTTTCATATATTTTAAGGCCATACTGTAATGTGCAGGTCACTTCAGTATAATGCACATTGCATATTATGCATATATTGATACATATTAAATTATTGGTGTTGGGAAATGGAGACAGTTTTCTTGTTGGCTATAATATAGAGAACCGCATTTAGAAAATGAACTTAAGTAAAGCAGAAGTGAAGTGGGTACTGTACATATGACTATTTCCCTCAGCAGAAGTACTTGGCATGCTTGCGTTTTTCAAAACACAAAATCATGTTTGTCTTCCTTCACTGTGCACACATTCCTGGAGATGGGGGATGGTTTTCTTTCTTTCTTTTTCCCCTGGCCCCTAAGTGCAGTTGAGTTTGGATAATTTGTCCACAGCAACTGAAGGATATGTTGCAGAGGAGGGAGGAACAGAGTTTGTATTTATTATTCTAAAAGCTCCTTTTTTTTCATGTTAATTTCTTTAAAAATATATAATGGTACGTAGGGGTTACATTACAGGCCTGTTTCACCAACACAAAGTATCTGTACTGGAGTAGCACATGCAAATGAGGCCGAAACAGAGAATCATTGTTTAATAAAATTTGCTGCAGAAAAAGCAAAACTATCTGGGTTTTAAAAAGGAAACAAATGGGAAAAATGCATTTTTAAGACCTTAAGAAAAAGTCTTAAGAGCACTGTGATTGAGGAAATATCTTTATATGATAACAATTTTATTTCTTCCCATTAACATATTCAGCAGATTAACTGTTTAACTACTAGATATCTGCCCTACAAGCATTTAAGTGCACACCTAACTTTGCTCACATGAGTTATCCCACTGAAATGGGACTACTACCCTAAGCAAATAGTTCAGGGTTCAAACAGGAAACAGCCGGATTCCTTAAAGCAACACTTTAAATACAGTAGAATTAATTCTACCTTTAACTTTTCTGAGTCTTTAATTTTTTTATTGTTTTAATTACATTAGAAATGTTTTGGGCAGCAATAAATACTTCTTAAGTGTTGTTTATCTAGTGATAAAAACAGGAATATACATAATACTATGCTTCTCCTTGTTGTTTTATATTGTTGTTTTTTGTTTGCTTGGTCAAGACTTTTTACATCCTCTTACTCTGAACCATGTGGCCATTGCCATTTACTCTAGAAGTAGTTGTGTTTAGTGACTTTAGTATGATAAGGTTTACTATATGAAGATAGCCATTGTTAGAAAGATGTTATATGCATGCATATACACACACATATGCTTGCTGAAGTCCATGGCAGGAACACTCAGAGACCAAATTTAACCAAAGGTACAATTCAGTAAGGCAAAATGAGCTTTCTTTGGATACCAGCAGTTGTAACTGATTGCACTAAATTTACTTAGTGCGTTTGGGAATTCAGAAACATCATTTATATATGTGCAAGTGTGTGTGTTTATAAACATGAACACCCACACATATATTACTATTGTGGTAACTCTAGTCCTCCATCATCTTACTTGTGCTCTGAGTAGCCTGACAGGGAGACCTCTGATGTGATAACAGTTGTCCATGGAGATTGGTACTGTTAGTGCAAACATAGGCTGGAATGACAACACCTTCAGTTTTTAAAGCCAGAGCTTTATTCAAAAGCCTGCCGGGTGCTGCTCTCTCCAACAGTCACTGCAATGTCTGAATGCTCTTTTTTGTTTGAGCAGCTTGCTAAATATTGTAAAAAAGAAAGGGAAAAATGTATACCTCTGCTAAAAATGCCAAATACAAGATGTTTGTGTGACTTAGGCTGGGTGATCTGTTTCAGACAAAGTTAAAACTTGGTCTGTACTTGGTAAGGGCTGCCAATGTAGCTGATAACCACTGAAGTTGTACTGGTAGGTCTCTTCATGGAAGATGATGCTTATAAGAAAGGTAGTAATTTAATAATATCAATTCAGACAATTCCTTGGACAGAGAAAGCTGTGCTGGTAAAATGACCATGTCTACATAAAAGCCTTTGGAAGTGACAATAACTTTGACAATAAGAAAAAAAAAATAATTAAATTCTCTATCATCATAGCTGTCTGTAAAACTTCTGAATATACACAAGACCTCAGAAAAGCATGTGCATTTGAAGGATAAAAACTAGGCTTTGAAGTAAGAAGTACTCAGTGAAGATGAATGGGGTGAGGTCACAACTCTACATGTTTTATTGTTTCAGTCCATCTGACCTGCAGAACAAACAAGGCAGCCAAGTGCTGATTTACAGGGGGAAGGTTATCTTCCTGACCAATAAGGACCAAATGTTTTGTTTTTGAAAAACAAAATCAGACTCTATGGAACATAAAATCCTTGGAACCTGCTGCTGATTTCCTGCCTTCGGGAATTCTTTCTGCAGCTGGCAGAAGCTTAAAACAGTAAAACTGTGCAGTTTAGGAAGCTTTTCACAGCAATATCTTCCTAATGCTAATTGCGACAGAGTCGTAAAACATACCACAGTGAAAATGAGTTATTTTAGCTGGTTTCATGTTTAATCTAACAGGCTTTCAAACTAACTTAATGTAATTATCATCATTCTCTTGCACCATTTTTTTAGGTGCGGGTTGGTAAGGGGATGAAAACATGGTAAACTGGCAAATCCAAACATGGACTGCTGAACTCTGCAGTGTACAGCACTGCTCTGGTAGCCTTAGTTGTCCAACATTTTTTTTTTTTTTTTTTCATAGAGTTTAAAATCTAAGCTACCTCTAGTCAGTATCTCAGAGGGAGAAAAAAACAAAAGAAAAAAAAAGACTCTAATGAATTTATTCTTTAAAAGTTTTGGAGTATGTAGATCCACAAAGAGCTTTCAACATTAGACATGACTGATTTTCAAAATCCCAAAAGCCTTCTAACCTGCCAAGGAGGGAACATTTCCTTGGCACACGAATTTCTGCCCACAGTTATTTGTGATATCTTAATGCAGCTGCACTGCACAAGGACCTACCTTACAACAAAGCTTGATGGAGCATGAGGATACAGATTTATCTTAAATGAAGGTCTCATTTTATCAAATATGTTAATTATCATATCACTCTGCTGAATGGTGGATAGCTACTCTGCCTGTTTTGGAACAAATCATTCTTTTCCTTATGCCGTTTGAGTGTTTTAGCCTGGACATACAACATTAGGATACCCTTGTGTCTTCCATAGAAATAGTGGCACTAATATCCGTAATTATATAGACACTGAAGGATGGATTTGGAGCTATTTATGCCTCTTGCCAGTCAGATGTGTTGACCACTGCACTGTGGGTTAAAACTCTCCTCGTCTGTCTAATTTTTAGTAGTTTTATGCATAATTAAATAGCATAAGTAGGCTTCTTTTCAGACCAGCTTATAGCTAGGACTTCTCTTAGGAAAATGGGAACCAGTCTAACAAACTGTCCCACATCCAAAATCAGTGTCCTAACTATTGAGCTGTTGGAGATTATCTTATGATTCCTCTTGAAAGAGGTGAGCAGGCTTTAGTTCCTTCTTCAAAGGAGCTCACAGCTGAGAATTCCAGTCAGACATACGTGCCTTCCTCAGCTCACTTAACCTTGGCTGAGTCTTTATGAATCTAAGTCTGCAACCAAGTTGCTTACAACTGCTCATTTGACTACAGCTTCACTTTATCTGCTTGTATTTCAGTAACTTAGTAAGTTTGTTGTGATTTAGATTGCTGTTTGGCATGCAGTCAGTTCTGTATTTGGAAAACAAAACTTGCTCCAAGAAAGCTTGAGAGAGATCATTGTTGAAAGTTTTTTTTTTTTTTAAAGTGTTTGTTTTTCTGGATACAGTGGTCACTGTTCAGCTGTTAAGAAAATTTAAATTAAACAATTCTACATTAGTTAGCAGTCCTATTGCAAGACTTACTGTATAAGCAAAGTCTTCCCTAAAATGGAAGGGTCTCAATAAATAGAAAAATTAAGAGAAATTAATTTGATCTCACAGAACAAGCCCCAAAATCAGCAACCACTTCTGTCCTACTTTGAGGATTTTAAGGTGAGTCAGTGCTGTTGGCCATTTGACACATCACATTTCAGTGAGAGGAGTTGTCAAGGTGCTCTTTCTCTCCCACAGGTGTTTCTAGAAGTAACAATACTTGAGGCTACGTGTTCTGAGCCCATAATAGCCCCCTGGAAAGCTACAAAAGTCTTAAAAAAATCAAACTACGTTTAGCTCAATTATTTATTAGCCCTTTCCCAGAGAACAGTGTCAGCACAGACAATATTTGAAATTCATGTAGTATTTGATTAGACTGATTGATCTCACAGCTGAAGATATTAACATTCATTAGTGTTACTTACTGGTCATTAGTACTGCCTTTATTATCAAGTAAAGAATAAACAGAAATTCTAATAAAAATTCATCAAGTCTAGTGATATCCAGTGCATTAGATTAGTTGTTTTAAGGCTGACTGCACAAAAGTTTGTTATAAACATTTTTTAAAAACTTTAGCAAAACATTTATATCTTAGCTCTTTTAAACTTAAGCAGTCTAAGAGATATTCTCATTTATCCAACATAATAAACACCTATCATCATGTTTTTATTAGAACACTTCTGTGTGATTCTGCAGAATGGTTAATGCTTGTTATAAAAAGACTAACCACAATTAATCTCTGTTAAAGTAAAGTCAAATTTTGGTATTATATTTTAGTGTAAAATAAAAAATAAGAAAAATAAGAAATTATGCAGAATTTAATAGGTTTCATTTTAATTGATCATTTAAATGGTACACAATACATGACAAAAGTAAAAGCCTATTAATGATCATTGTTCCAAAAATGCACTTTACTCCCATTAACTTAGTTATATGATTTCAATGTAAGCACTTTTAAAGTAGAGCTGTAAATATTTTTAATCTCTGATTTTTTAATTATTTTTACAGGAGTCTCTGAACGTTATTGATGCCAGTTTGATGGATCTAAATGGTCCAAGTGAAGATGCACTAGAATGGGATGAAACTGACATAAGTAATAAGCTGATAAGTGTTCATGAAGATTTAAGTGATCCAGATCAGGAGGTGAAGAAGGATGATCTAAGCCCGAAAACTGCTTCAGGAGAATGTGGTGACAATGACGTGAATGAAGACGAAAGTATCAGTGATCGTGGAAGTCCTCTTTATTGTCCCACCATTACTTCCCCTCCAAATCCTCACATCTATCAGGTCTATAGTCTTCATAATATTGAATTATCAGAAAAAAAACACATGCCTTTCTTGAAAAAAACATCCAAACTCTCCAGTGTAACACAGTCTAATATTTTAAACAAAAGTCTTAGTAAAGACTCTTCATTTTCATCTACCAAATCCTTGCCAGACCTAATAGGGGGGACAACACTGGCAAAAACGTATAACTATATGTACCAAAGTGGAAACATAAGCAGGCATTCTGAGAGCGAGAGTGGGATAGTGAGTGAATGTGATACAGAAACTACAAATAATTCAGAAATTTTTTTGTTAAATGATATTGAAAGCACTCAGAGTAATCCTGAAATTGGGCATGCAGAAACTCAAATGGATGGCATAATTGATGTAATAAAACAAAAAATAAAGCAAAATGAAGAAGACCATGTTAGTCTCTCAGATGATTGCCAGTTGGCACCTTCTGGATGTTGTGGAAGTGAAATTGATGAGGACTTGGACAGTGTTACCGTGTGTAAACCTGTTTGTCTAGAAGAACTGCAAGGAAAACGTGATGTGTTTACATTTTATGATTACTCATATCTTCAAGGCTCCAAATTCAAATTACCAGTGATAATGAAACAATCACAACTTGAAAAGACACACACAGAGGGTGCTCTGTTTCATGGCTTTTGTTTTGATAAAATACCTGGTAAATCTGAACATAAGCCTGGAGAGTCACAACCAGATGGGTTTATTCATGACCATAGTCTGGCAAGTATCCCTGGAGGATCAGATCCCAGTTCTTGCAAGTCTGCAGAAACAGTAAGAAAATTAGCTGTTACAGAGAATACGAGACAGATTTCGACTTTGTCTCGCAGTTCTTCATTAGAATCACTGTCTGTAGTAGGTGATTTGTTCAGCTCAGGTATTTTTAAAAGTGGAGATGGTCTTCAACGCAGCACCTCTTTGGAGAGCTGGCTGACTTCCTATAAAAGCAACGAAGATCTTTTTAGTCATCACGGTTCAGGAGACATAAGTGCAAGCAGTGATTCTGTTGGAGAGCTCAGCAAAAGGACATTAGATCTTTTGAATCGTTTAGAGAATATCCAGAGTCCATTAGATCAAAAGATAAAGCGCAGCATCTCTGATATAACGCTCCAAAGTAGCTCTCAAAAAATGTCTTTTACTGGACAGCTGTCTGTAGATATTGCATCCTCGGTCAATGAAGACTCAGCAGCTTCTCTCACTGAACTCAGCAGCAGTGAGGATCTTTCTCTCTGCTCTGAAGACATTGTACTGCATAGAAATAAAATACCAGATTCAAATGCATCATTTAGAAAACATCTTAATAGATCTGTAGCTGATGAGAGCGATGTCAATGTCAGCATGATTGTTAATGTCTCCTGCACTTCTGCTTGTACTGATGATGAAGATGACAGTGATTTGCTTTCAAGTTCCACCCTTACCTTAACTGAGGAAGAGCTAGGTATCAAAGATGAAGATGATGACTCCAGTATAGCAACTGATGAGGATATTTATGAAGAATGCAATTTAATTTCAGGACTTGATTATATAAAAAATGAACTCCAAACTTGGATTAGACCAAAATTTTCTTTGACAAGGGAGAAGAGAAAAAGTAACCCCAGTGATGAAATTCAGCACAGTAAAGAAGTTAGTAATGAGACATCAAAAGCCACGGATACATTGAGCATTGAAACACTTTTGAATGGTTCAGTACAGAAAATATCAGAAAATAATGGCAACAGTAAGAATGTATCACGTGATCATGAAAAGGGGACAAAGGTTCACTTAAGGAAAGATATCTCTCAGGTTGTGAAGGATCAGCTTGTGGATGATATGGAGAATGGCAATGTTGAAAATACTCTTGGCAGTGAAAAGGAAGGGCTTGTGAGAACATCAGCAACTTCCAGAACTCATACATCACTTGATGTTACAGAAGCTGAAAATGAATGTTGTGTCTGTGAAGCATTTACAGACAGTTCAGATGATTCACATATGGATGGCAAGGAGACTGCTCTGTTGTCAGATGGATCCAGAAACCCTCCAAAAGAATGTCAAAGTCATCTTCAGTCTGATTGTCATGGTGTTGCTTACTCTCCCGCTAAAAAACCTTGTCTTGAATCTTCCTCAGAAACAAACTGTGTAGACACACAAGCATCCCTACCTGATGGTCAACAACACAGAATAAGCACTACTGAAAAATCTACTGATTGCTGTGCAGCCTTGAAATCCAATGAAACTGAACATGAGTCCTCAGCCAGTGGTCTTGATTCATGCTGTAACTGTGAATCTGCTGCTTTTGATAAAAGAAACTTGGAAGATGGCTCAGTACACAACTTTGTGATGGAGATAATAGACATGGCATCAACAGCTTTGAAAAGTAAGTCACAACCTGAATGTGAATCATCTGCTCCAGCTTCATTAACACAGATCAAGGAAAAAGTGTTAGAACACTCTCACAGACCCATCCAGCTAAGAAAAGGGGACTTCTATTCTTATCTTTCACTTTCTTCTCATGATAGTGACTGTGGAGAGGTAATCAAATACATAGAGGAAAAGAGCAGCACTCCTGTGCCACTGGACTTCACAGATGAGAGAGAAAATATTGAATGTTTTTTTGAAGCTTGCCCTGAAGAAGAGCGTGTTGAACAGCAGCAATCTGTTTCTAATGGTACTACCGAAGCACGAGTTGAACAGCAGCAACCTATTTCTAACATCATTTCTGAAATAACTCCAGAGTCACCAGGCAAACTGACTCTAGAGTCAGTAGGAAGAGTTAAAACTTCTTCAGAAGATAGGCATTTATCTTTTTTGTGTGATGATGACATTAATATAAATGTCCCCAGTCCTAACAAACAAAATGCATCAAATGATTTGAAAAATGCTGATGATGAGTTGATGATTTCAGACTGGAAAAGCGAAGGTTTGGAAAAGAATTCTCCAGAGCTTAGCAGTAAGAAGAGTACTATAGGAAAATCATGTGGAATCAAAGAGCCCAAAGGATGTGTTGCTGCTTCTGAAGAGGCTTCAGCCATAGAGTTTCAGTTAAAGCCCAGCCATTCACAGAATAAAGAGGTTTTGCACCAAAACACTAAAACTCTTACTTGTGAGGAAACTCTCCTGACTCTTCATAAGGAAAGACACATTAATATGCACAGATAGAATGTAACCCTCTCCAGGCATATACATTATCCTAAAAACAGGTATGTACTTTACAATATACAAGTTGCACTTTTTTTTTTTCATTTCTTGCCCTTTTTTTTTTTTTTTTTTTTTTTTAAAAAACAGTTTTATACAATGAAAGGAGATGAATCACCATCTAGGGTTTCTGTTTTATGGTAGTACTATATCATTTGTTTTAGTTACACTGAAATCCTCTAAAATCCTGCATTACATGCCACTAGTCAACAAACACAGTGAATAGTAGCTGCTCCTTGTCCTTTGGCTTTGCACTGACTGGAGCTGCTCTCTTCTGGAATCTTCAAATCTGTTATTTTGCAGAACTTGGGAATCCTTCAAAAGTAGTATTTCTATATCACCTCCTCTTCCTTTATCAACTGAGCTGTGGAACCAGAAACCAGCTCTACTCATTCATCCCCTTCTCCACAGACAGCTGACCTTATGAGGTATTCACATGTGCTTGATGAATCTGAACTTCTGGTTTTACATGGATTTTGAGTGACCAGTGAGTTGGAATTCTAAAATATTTACAGACAATCCATGAAGAATGGCTAAGCAAACTGGAAAATAAGTAGAGAGAGAATGTCATCTCTTGGTGTCAGCTTACCATGACTTATGTTCAGTGAGCCATCATTAGTATTAGGCTAAAAGTTGAGGTAACCAAAATAAGAAATCTTTGAAACATCAGTGAAGAGTATAATGTGAAGGTAATGTAGAACAAAGACCCAAACACCAAAGCAAATGGAAAGTGTTAGCCACACAGCAGTACTGAAAGCTTTGGTTCTATTTTGTGGTAAGCATTTTGAAACATAAGATGTTTGAACCTAAGTTGAAAATTTGGCTCTGATCTCTTCCAAAGTTTTGGAGTGGTTCAGATCTGGAGTTTCTGATGTCACATGAATGTCTAACAATAAGCTGCATATTTAACAACAAGAGATCTACAAAGCAACTTCTGGATCAGATCCGATAGAGCTATTGTTCTGAGTCTCACAAGTTTGGTGAGCCAAAAGCCAACATAGCTGTGCAGTGGTCTTCCATTGGTCTTTGGAAACACTCATCCAGTAGACCAGACCCAGCATGGCAATTCCAAATGCCACTCCAATTCCAAATGCTGCTGCTTATCAGAAGTTGTAGAAGGGGAGTTTCCAATAAGGCACAAGGTTAAGCACTGGAAAAGGTCACCCAGGCTAGTTCTAAAATTTCCATCCTTGGAGGTTTTCAAAATTAACATGGACGTGTCCTTGAATAATCTGATCTACTTTTGAAGATAGCCTTACTTTGAGCAGGAGGTTGGACCAGATGACATTCAAATTTCCCCTCCCAACTAAGTTATTCTATGATTCCATGATACTACTAGGAGAAAAGGACATTATTCGTCATTGAAACCACTAGTACACACTTATTGCAACCTGTATAGCTATAGCAGAGGATCTGAGCCTATTTATACAAAATAGATTGCTTTGCTACGGTTGGATATTTAACTTCAGCATTTCCTGATTTTGCTGTATTATACTATTATGCTTTGGGGTTTTCTTTTGCACATTTTGGTGTTTTACCCACCATTCACATATTCACATATGTATAAATACATCTAGCAAAATCTTTAGGTTATGGCAGCAAAAGTCTACACCTTGCCACTATCTCTTTCAGACAGAAAATCTATTTGAATAGTGCATTATCTTGGAACTGTCATAGCAGCGAGGATATTTCTTGAATGGCTTTGAAATGGGCTTTCCTGACCTGCTGATTGCCAGTTAGGTTAATACCTGGACACATCCAAACAACTGGAGAAGCAAAGGAAATCAACTGGGAATTACAAAACTGATAAATGATACTACATATTCTAGGATTACATTCAAAAGATCATGTGTATACATAGGCCTCTATATGGAAGTTGAAATGATGACTAAAGTATGAGGTTGATAAGTGATGATTATGTAAACATAAACTTTTCCTAAATTACTGTTTTATTAATTTTCTTACATTTTTCCCCACTCAATAATATTAATTCGAGGAAGAATACTTACTGCGTGTGATTTTCTTCTTGTTCGTGTTCTTTCACTGATGAAGACAATAACATACCTTTTTGCTTCATTGAAAGTACTTTTCCTCTGAGGATCTCAAAATACTGTATAAACTTCCCCTCAATCGTCAGAACCTCACAGTTACTTACATGGTAGCCAGCTGTGTTTTTCATAAGACTGGAATGTGACAACATGCAGTTAACAAGGCATAAGGACAAAGATTGGACATAGAGGATTTTAATACATGCCCTGCAATGCAATGAAATGTAATGCAGAGCCTGTATACAACAATTTGATAGGATTATATTAAAACTATAACATTTAACGTAACAAAAAGTTAATTTTTGACTCGATGTTGAAAAATAATTTTAAGGTAACAAAGCCCTTCACACTACATTCCACTTTTTAAATATAAGAAGATACGTTGTTTCTTAACAGATATGTATAGCGTTGCTTCCATGGAAATTAGGTACTGTATTATTCCCAGCAGTAAAGCCCTAGGATACATATAGTGTGTCTCAGGCACATCAAAAAAGGAATATATGAGCTGCTAGATTTGGTTTCAGTCAAGTCTGAGCTCCCTTCCCCCATTCACAAGCTTGGTGCTTTAACTTCATCTCTCATGCTATGGGGAATGAATTACAGAAGCAATCTATCCTAATTTGTTAACTTATTCAAATAACAGTTATTATACTTAACTATGCTAAAGATTATCTTTTTGGTGGCAGATTGTTTATTTTTTGATGAGGCTAATTACTGATTTTCTAAAGGTAATTTACATTTATTACTAATACATCTTTTAAAATGTGACAGATAAATGTTGTTCCCATAAGTGTATTATGAAAAAAGTTACTATTTAAAAACACATTATTTAATTTGAAAGATAAATGGCAAACACCATTATTTTTCCTGTAGCACCTGTGCTGTAAGCTCATTTAAATGTGTAATTCCATGTGTAGCTGTAATACTTAGAGAAAAATAATCTATAGTATATGTGTATCTTAAAAGCATACTAAGATTTCAAAGCTGAAAAAAAGCATAGTTTCAAATGTAGTTTTATTTTATACTATTTTAGTATGTGCTTTGGATGTACAGGAGAATAAAAGAGTGAGGAGAATATTTCTGCAAGTGTATGTAAGTTGCAATCCTATTATTTATCAGTGTGCTACAAGAAATGACCATTGTGTTAAAATAATAGCAATTCTATAAGTAGGCTCAAAAATATATGTCAGCACTGACTCATCTCTCATATGAGCCAACACAGAGTTCTTTAACAGAGGTGCTCATAAAACTGCTGATTTTGTTTCTTAAGTAGGGGACAGCTCGAAGGAACTATTTTTCTGTATATGAGCTCATGCAATCTTCTGCTGTCACTGTGACCCATGACTCACCAAAGGGATGGGAATTCTTAGTCACATATTCAATATGCATAGAGATCAATACATTGAGGAGGTTTATCTGGTGTGTCTGGAGTCATTTCTAGAAAATATACTTCTGTGTGTTATCTGTTAGTGCTTACAAGTAAGTCACAAAAGCTATTTCCTTCCTTTTGTACAGAATCTGTAATATAAACTTAAGTATTAACTTAATTTGGAAAAAAATATTTTGTTTGGGCTTAAGAAAAATAAATCTGACAGTGCTGCAATGTTGGCCAGAATGTCCTGCCACTTACGATACCCAGAGAAGCCCAGGAGAGAGGGATGGCTCTGTGGCTGATGCCCAGGACTGGTACTCAGAAGCCTGGCTTCTATTTCCTGCTCAGCAATGGATGTTTTTGTATGACTTATTCCTTCCCTGCCTCAGTTTTGTTAGCAGTAAAATAATGAGAATAATGATTGATGGGACCTGTGAAACATGATTCATTCACTGAAAAGTGTTTTGAGATCCACAGATAAAACATGATACAGAAATGCAAAGTACTGTTAGTTAATTATTCATTACTGGAGAGAAATAACATAGAGGTTTACAGAATAACTCGTATGTAATAATTTACTTTTAGAAAATGGAACTACAAGAGTAATCTAAATTTATGCTTATTTTTTTTCTTACAATTTTTATAGGGAGATGGATAGAACAATGTTTCTTTATAGAATTTAAAATGCTCTGACTTTTTAGCTCCTTACTGTGGTAGCTGACTTCTTTAAAAGAATTAAATAAACAGATAATCTTTTATTATCTGTGAATTACATATTTTTTGAAAAACCTGACATAATCCACCAGTGAGACTTTTCTTACTATAGATACATAAAACTCCTGCCGGAGTTGTAGAAACATTTTGATACGATCTTTCCCTTTATTCACATCAGTTCTTCCCTGATTTCTAAACAAACTGTTGAGCTTTTCATTTTTTTTCCTGTAAGTGTATTACTTCTATTAACGGGGGGCTTTAG
>NC_048897.1:10767088-10774487 GCF_011077185.1 Oxyura jamaicensis | reverse complement strand
GGGGGGGGAGGGGGTCTAGATACAGCAAATAAGATCAAAGGAGAAGGTAACTGGATAGATCCAGATACTCCTGCTTAATTTGGAAGGCACATAATGCATGTCTGGAGTGCCTCCTAGGAAATGCCTACAAGATGTACTTTGCACTAATCTTTGAGCTGTATTCTGACAGTTATTTCTTCATAATCCTCATCATAAGCCTGTGCACTTTGATGAATAGTTTAACCCTAAACTCCAAGCTGGATAATTCTATAGTATGAAAATTTAACTCATTGCTGGTACTAGAAGTGTCTAAATAGCTATTTACAATTTAAAAAGACAGTGATGACACTGACAGTTCTATTCATGGACCACTTCTGTGACTATCTGTTCCTTCTCTCTTGAAATCTCATTTTATATGTTTACATAAATATTAAACTAAGTGATGGGTAGATTTTTTTGTTGTTTGCCTTTTAAAAACCCCTATATTTTCATTGATCGGTGCACCGTTGAGTGCACTGAAGGTAAGTTTGCAGGTAAGGATGAGGACAGGATCCAGGGAAAAGGTCAGATTTGATGACTTCCATTGTTTCTTTAGAAACAAAGTCTTTACAAAAATCAATGAGTTTTCTACATCAAAACAATTTTTACACTACCTTGTACCTCAGGCTGTTAAAAGTCATTGTTTGTCTACTGTATGCTTCTGCATTAAAGGCTCTGGCATGTGATCATTTAATTAGTATCTATGGTTGTTCTGGAAGAGCTATGTTTTGCAAATAAAACTGCATTTTCTGTAACCTGCTATTACTTTTTTGTTTCCTTTTAGAAACTTGGCTGCAATTCAGGTGCAGGTTCATCCTGTAAACCCTGGGATGACCTCCAATTCCATTGTATCACTGCCTTTCATTACACTGACTCCCAAGATAAATTTTCTTTCCAAATGTGATTTGTCCATGTTGGCTTTGTGATCAGGCTGCATATGCTAGTCCTATTTCAGTGATCATCTGGTATGGTAGCAAAGCCATTTGCTTTCTCATGGATTCCTCTCCCAAGCTACCTCTAATGATCTGCCCTTCCTAAATTGGATGCTCCTGTACTACTTACTTATCACTGGGTTCTGTTCCTTAAAGTTTTGAAGTTCCACAGATTTCATTATTGGTCTGGTTTATCTTTTCAGAATTGTATCTGCCAGTACCCCTCTATTTTATGTATCAAATTTAATATTTATGTGTATAATGCGTAAGTTTATTGAACCTATTTTATGTTTAAAGTGACAATTTTGTTGGATTGCAGCAAAAAGAAGTCATTAGCTCTCCTTAATCAATACATCTAAAAATTAAACAATTAAGCAAAATGCCATTTTATTTATTTCATTTCAAAATTTAATCTATGCAACACTTCAAGAAACAACTGCATGGTGTTGTATATTAGGAACTGTTGACATTCTACTGAATTAAGTACAACATTTTGTTTTTTTATGCTTCTTGAGGTGGTAATGAGAAAAAAAAAGTTTTTAAAAATGTGTGCCTTGCTGTATTTCTTATACCATTTATTAAAAAGCTGCTTTCACAGTAAAATTATGTTGGTTTGAAAGGAGGAAATAGCAAGGTTAAGATGTGTGAATAATTTCTGTATATATGTATACCCAAGTGCAAACATTGATGTATAATGACAGTATAAAATGCTTTCATGTTTGTGATGTCCAGTGATGTGGAAAATATAAGCCTTAAAAACATTAGATTGCATGGTAATTAGAATTGGCATAATAAACATAGTTTATTGGGGAAAAAAAAATAAAGCAGGACTGGTGATCTGTTTTACCCGCGTACCAAGAACAGAATGCTGCATCAAAGTACAGAGGAGTACCTTTTTGTTTGCAAATATTTCCTAGACAAATGCAATTCCATAGCTGGTGAAGGCTTGTGTTACCGGGCTCAGAGGTAAAGATCCTGTTCCTTAAAGATTCTGCAGGTCTCCTAGGTTAGATAATGAGACATAAATATTTAGTAGATTAAGCTAGTACACTGCCAACAGCAGTTAACAGTGGTCAAGCATGCTTTTATATCACATCTCCCTCCTCCCCCCCCCTCCCTTTTTAAAATCACTAACAGTTGTATATGGGATTGTAAATTGTTCTCTGACTCTTAAAATTTTATTCATTTTCTTAATGATATTGAATAAGCTTTGTATATAACAATATATATTAATATATAACTAGATATTAATATATTATTAGTATACAAATATATGTATTAATATATAGTTTATATTACAGTTTATATTATTTACAGCTTATTGTTTAAATAACTTAGACTGTACTTTTTAAAGGTTTTTATCTTGTGCTAAAACCATACTGGGTGGCTAAAACAAGCCAGACCTACCTCTGCAAACATTATATTCATCTCCTGAAAACACTGATGTGAAGGGATGTCAGGAAAGTTTTAAGGCATGGAATACTCTCCCATACCATCTTTTATATATATTTTTTTCCATTTATACAAATGCTTTTGCAAAAAGCTTTGGTGTTCTACTACCTTTAAAAAAATGTGTTCCAGTTTGAGAAGCTTAGCTTGTAGCTTAGAGGAACTATACCAACCAGATGATATATTCATATAAAACCGAAGAAACAAGTGTTTAAAATAAAACCTCATGTTTTAAAAATTATTAACAGCTTCCTATTACTGCAAGAAACAAGTCATTTATCTCTCAATTTAAATTTCCACTATATAGCTTTGATGTGGGTAGGGCAGCAACTCCTAGCTTGAAAAGGAACATTAATAATAAGAAGCAATTTTTAAGAGAAACTTTCAAATCTGTAATGTTTTCTGCTTTTGCATATCTTGTAACATGTATATATCTGTTAGGTTGGACCTAGAATTATCTAAAATATATAACTATATAGCTAAAGGTCACTGTAATATATTTTAACTACTTTTAAAATTATATAGAAAGTAATTCAGAATTTAACTCCTAAGTAAAATATTTATAGTGTCAATTATTTTAAATTATGAGTTATTTGTAAAATGATCTTGACATGGGAATTGAGTTTGGGATCATTCATTTTTTCCCTAGCTTTTTCTGTTTTATGTTGTATTTTCTTAAACTTATTTTGTCTATAGTCAGACCTTACTCTATGATGACAGAAAAACTAATAAATCAGAGGCTTTTCAGATCTGTCACTTCACCCAACAGACTGTGCAAAACTCCATCAATTACTCGTACTGTTCTATTAGACCATTTGCCACAAATTCCATTTTTTTTCCTAGGGGAAAATCGTAGTACTTGCCATATCAATAAGCCACATACTCATCATGTAATATCTGGAGTATTATATGGTCACAACTCAAATTTCAGTGGTTCCTTGCTGAGATCTACTGAACATTTTAATATAACTAGTATTCCCATGTCTATATTATTTGGTCTCATGAGATAAAGTCATCATTTTTATGACTCTGATGCAAGATGCATCATTATCAACTACTTTTTTCTGGCATGGTTATAAGCATGTAAGCATCACCTTTTTTCTTTTTTCATCTTTTTTTTTTTTTTTTAAATTCTCAGAATATGTTAGATTCTGATGTCAATAAAAATTGATTTCTAAATTAAAAGAAAACTCCAACACATACTATACAGGATTTGTTTGTGTCTTAGTATAAGTCCAATGCTTATGGCCAAGTTGTGCATTGAACTTACATGAAGTTCTAGAGCTAACTCCCTAGGAAAAAATATTGGAATAGTGTAAAATTAATGTTGATATACCAATATACCCTCTAAGTTCAGCCCATTCCTATATAGATCCTGTTCACTTCTTGTGAAATTCTCCTGTGGTGCAAAAGCATGCTACAAGCTTTCTGCAGCATTTATCCCCACCTAAAGCTCCATAGGCTGCTTTTTATTCCACACACTCCCTGGCTCATGCTTGAACAACATCTGCAATGTGTGAGGAGGCCATTTGACAGCAGTGGCCCTGACACGTGGATCTCCCTTTCCGGCCTGCTTCACATTCCTTCCAAAGAGAGCCAGAGCTCTCCAGCTCTAAGCAAAGGGAATGCATGCTAACACTGGTGGCAAAGCATATGCCTGAGACTATGATTTAAAAGGTGTTTTGTAATCACAGTAGTTTTATGTATGGATAGCCTTGTGAACCACAGCCCCATCTCTTTCTCACTTAACAGTTTGCCTTTTTCCAAAGGTAAGTCATAGACTGTTTTACAGAACAGTGCCTCTGCATCTTTGTTATAATATGAGAAATTTAGGTGGCATCTCTATACCCATGGGGTTGATTGTGCTCTTCATTGTGTATTTGTGTATACATAAGCAAACAAATACATGCACACCAGCAAAGATACTGAAGTTGTTTCTGTTTGTTTCACAATAAACAGTTTCTGGAACGGTTGAAATGAACAGTTTGTGACAGATGGTATCTCAACCATCCTCCTTCAGAATGGTGAAGGGATTCATGGATGTTGTAACCCCAAGCCCCGTGTCCCATGTTTTAGGATTTAATTCCAATTCTCCTGTGCTGAGTAAAACAATATATTTTGACAAAAATGTGCCTGGTATAAGGGCTCTTAAAATGTTTGTTATTTATTTATGTATTTATTTTTGCTTGAAGACATAAAGAACAATGTTGGTTGTGAAGGTTTCTGTGCTGCAGAGCACAGTAAAGGGTTATTAATGTTTAGGCCAGACCATACTCATGCTTGGCTCAAGAGGATTAACGGGGATGTCAGGTTCTTAGACAAGTCAATCTCCTTCACTGACAAGTTTCTACAAACTTATTCCTAATAATAGCATCACTTGGAGAGGGATTTTGGCCAGCAAAGGACATCTGATCTATTGCCTTCAGTGCTATGCTTCTAACTTCTTATACTCACCCCGTCCCTTATACCTTTTCCTATCAACCCAAGTTGCTTCCATTTTTTCATGTGACTACAGTTTGCTCAGTAAATGCATGCTCATCCCTGATTTTAGAAAGGTTTTTAAGGACTAGATTATAAATGAACTTGGTTTCACTTAGGTTTGTACACTGGCTGAATTCTAAGTGCTTCAGTGCTTTAAAAATGTAATTTCCAATGCAATAGCAAGTAGTGCTGCTTTATTTCTGGGGTGTGGAGAAATAAACTGAGTTAAAAGTTAGAATTTTGTAGGTCAGTAATTTTAGTGTACAAACATTACTGGGATAATATAGTTATTGATAAATTAATCATTAAAAATACAAGAAGCACAGAACTACATCATACTTGAAATGATATGGCATGGAAAAGAACAGTAAGAGAAGTAAATGATTTTTTCTTCTGCCTTTTATTGAGCTCATATCTCTGTGACATTCTAGGAATGTGAACGGGAATGAAAATAATTTTAAAAACGTGTAATTTTTAAAAGATTTTTCTCTTCCTTGTAATTACTATGAGGATGTTTTAAATGCAGTGAGGATCCAGTTGTAGCATTTGCCAAAGAAACGTTATGAGAGTGACAGGGAAAGGGAAACATGTTTGACAAGGTTTCAAGCAGTAGTGGAAAAACACAAACCATTCTTGATGCACTTCATTTACAGCATGATAAAAATCAGACAATCAGACTCTGGAAGCACTGTTACAGAGTATCAACCATCTACCCCACATCTATCCTTTTATTATTATTATTATTATTTTATTTTTATTTTTATTTTTTTTTCCTGGGAAGATAAATGCTGCTAAAAATAACATGCCCTCAAACGATGTGGTATGGTAATTTCTCTTACAGGATACAGAATGTGTACCTGAACTTCTGCTTTATAGCTCTGGAATCAAAAGTCTGATTACGGAACTGTCTTTAGATGGCATGGGTTTTGTTTCATCTTTGTAAGGAACAGGACCAAATTTGGACTAAGAAACATCTGTCTCTGACAAGCTTGAAAATGAAGTTGTAGCAAGTAGACTTAAAATATTATAGATTGGCAGACAAAACAAACAAACAAACAAAAAAAACACCACAAACAACAAAATCCTAAGCTTCTAAGCTTTGTTGCATTATGGTATTTCGATTAGCTGATCATTATTTATCCTGACATACTGATGTCAGACAGATCTATGTCTCTGTAGTGTTTGGTTTACTTACCTCAAAGTAGGGCCTTTCAAAGTGCCAAAAAGATTATGGAAATGTCTTTTCAATGGTTAAAACTGGTAAGAACCAAAGGAAATCCCACAGCTCTGTTAGGCTGCTGAGCATGTGTGCCAGACCAGCTGATCAACAATGGTTTTGGTCATATTTTTTTTGGAGGCAAAGTCTTTAACAAGCTTTTCATACACATAAAGTTCTATTTTCCACTATTATTATGACTATTAATATGACTACTAAAGAAATCTTCCTCTGTAATAGGATTTCTCTATAAATGAAAACACAAATGTTTCTCAGGCCTGTTGCCGTTCATTTTACACGTTCCTGCATTTCTTACTGTATTATATATGCATATGTATATATAAATATATATATGTATATATAAATATATATATATATACATAAAATGCTTATCACCACATTAATAGTCTTTCCTTGGAACTACTAAGTCTGGAACTGGTCTTCTGAGCCAAACAGTTCTCCGCCTGTACCTTTTCTTCTTGCACAATTCGGCAACTAAAGAAAACATTTGCAATTTACAGTTGTCGCAGAGGGAGTCAGAAAGCTGCAGGCAATTTAGAGGCACCATTTTGAAAGGTATGCAAGTGGAAGGCAGAAAAATCAGGGGCTGGAGTGAAGAGAAGGTAACTGGTAGATATGTAATGGCTGCAGCTGTGCCAGCGAGGCTGGAGGGAGAATTTGTATCTGCGAATATCATGCTGGCTGAGAAGAGACAAATAGAAGATGAGGTGGAGCTTCAAGGATGGTTGATGGGAACTAGCTCTGGTTAAAATATTTGTAGAATGATTGGAGCATACAGTGTATTGAAACAGATTTATCTCTACTGCTAGACTTGTTATTGCAAACTGTAAAGTGATGCTATTCATGTATACTCATTTTTCTGAATCTGCTGTTCAGTATGCCAAGCATATCAATCAGATGTACCATTGTCAGTTAATTAACATTTGATTGCATTAAACATAGGGTGTTGAAGAGGAGGTTTCTTCTCTGAGGGGGAGGGGTATCTATGTGTGAGTTCTTTGCAGGGGAGGGACGTGTTCTTAATAATTATCCTCAATTTTGAATGAAGTCAAACTGCAGTCTGTACATATCTCTGTCCCACTTGCCCACAGTAAGAGAGGAAGATAAATTAAGTATATCAGCACCTCAGCCCTGAGCCATATATCCTACATACTGGCTTTTCATATGTAGAACAACATACAGAAATGTAAAGGTCACCATATTAGGTAAGTGTAGAACTGAGGTGTGTGAGGAAAAGAAGAGAAGAGAAGAGAAGAGAAGAGAAGAGAAGAGAAGAGAAGAG
>NC_048897.1:10762271-10767078 GCF_011077185.1 Oxyura jamaicensis | reverse complement strand
GAGAAGAGAAGAGAAGAGAAGAGAAGAGAAGAGAAGAGAAGAGAAGAATATGGGAAAAAAAAAAGAGAAAAAAAAGAAAAAAGGAAAAAAGAAAAAAAGAGAAAGAAAAAGAAGAAAAGGAGGGGGAAGAGGGAAAGTTGAGTTATGTCTGCAGTATGTATCTAAAATTATTTGATAGCATTTTGTAACAAAACAAACATGATAGTATTCAAAATAATGAATGGTTTGTTTAAGACAAATCTTTCTTCTCCCAGCCACATAATACCAAGTCACTCACAAAAATGGATTGGTGGTGAATTTAGACATGATGGAAGGAGATACTGTACTCCTTTACACGATATATAATTAATCTGTGGAATTTCATTTTTACAAAAAAATTACTGAGTCAAACAGCTTAGTGGGATTGTCAAGGAGTCTAAATATAGAATAGACAGCTGTGCTAAGATAGCAGGTTAGTTCAAACTAATGACAGGGGAGAGCAAACTTCAATTCTCCATGCTGAAAGCTGTTGTCCACTGAAAGAACGGGAAATTTCCCAAATCCTACACAAAAATGGCCAAAGCAAGATTTCTGACTTTCTCTGAGGTGATTAGAAATGGGCCACTGACAAGAAACATTAAAAAGCATAGAAAATGCCTTCGTTTCTTTTTCTTCCTCTTCTTTCTCCTGTTGAGAATGAAGATGTGATCTGTCAGAAACAAATTATTCCAATTACTTGAAAAACTATTGTGCTGTGGCATAAGAAATTTCAAATATGATTTTGTGGATAACTGTAACCATTTTTCCATATGCCATATGGAACACATACATGGTTACCTAGGAGTTAACTATGATAAATTATATTTCAATAAAGAAAACACTTATATTTCAGGCCAGTCGGGTAACAATATTTCAGAAGAATAACCCTTCTTTAATCATATACTTTGATGGAGGAATGCTCATAAGCACATCAGCACAACTCAATTCTTTCTATGAGGACTGACATCTTAAACTGCTCTAAACAATGAATCACCTTGTCAAATAAAGTGTGAAATGGAAAACCTGTTTTCAAACTCATCTGATATAATGACATTTACAACAACATGTTTGAGGTGATAAACCGACAATAATAATTATATTTCTCTTAGACTTCCATTGTATTTCAAAAGTTTTATGCAATTTTATGCCCTTTTTTTTTTTTTTTCTTTTGATTCAAGAAAATTTTATACCAAGACTTTTATGTTATGGGTCTTTAAAACAAGCCAGCAGGCAACTGCCTTTTGTATGCAACTAGAACTCTTAATTTAACATTTTCTTAGAAGAAACTGTAGTTTCAATTGCAAGCCAAACATATATCTACCCAAACATTCAGTTAGTTCTTTTAGAATAAGATGCACATTAAAATAATTTTCTTGTGGGCTTTCAATAGTGATCAATACTATTTATCTTTCTTGATCCTTATCACTATGGTAAACATAATAATAAAATATCTCTGCACATATTTCTTAAGCTTAGTCAAATTGAAAAGGCTATATGAAGAAAGCCCTTGTTAATCCTAGAAATCTACCCTTGGCATTTTATCATATGCTCATGAGGCTTGTGGAAGGCTAAAACCAAAAACATTTTCAGGAACATCCTTCCAGTTGCTCCTGCCATTACCAGAGCAACATTTTGGGCTTGCCCTGTCTCACTTACTACAACTGGCATCTCTGAATGGGGACTGAGATTTCATCAAAACAGATTTGCAGCTGACCCCTAGCATCTCTCAGATCTCATCCAGTTCTCCTAATAAGAAGTTTTGATATGACATTTTTAGATATATTGGAATTGCAGTTATTTAATGTCTGCAACAAACACAGATCTGGTGCTGTAGAAAAAAATGTGTCTCTGGGGAAAAGCATGACTATCAGCATTGAATATGTGTTGAGCTGGAAAACAAAGGCTTAAGAAAGTGGAATAAGCTTTCCTGGCACTGGTGAACAGCAGCTGATAATCTTTAATAAGAATGAAAGAAATGACAGATCAGGTACTAAGAAAGTAGAATTTGGTAGATGACGTATATGAGCCAGTACATGGAGAAGAGTAAATCTGGTGAGACTTCTGCACAACCAACAAAGCCATTTCCCAAGGTAGGTGTGGACTACAAATGGAATTACTGTAACTGCTACAGTTATATACTTGCATCTGAAAATTGGTAAGTTGGTAAGTATATCTTCTTACAGAAGTATTTGTGGATTTATTAGTTTGGAAAAATATGTCCTCATCTCGTACTTCACTACCAGTGGGACCTCATAACAAAATGCTCAAAAAAAATCTCATTTAAATTGTTCTTCTCCAAATTCTTCTTCTTTTATGACTATACTCTTATTCTGCCTTGCACAAAAGGTAACAATAGGTTTTGGAATAGTATCTGCTATTAAAGGAAGAGTGCAAAGAGAAACCCGCCAACACTTCCTCTGTACAACTACTCACAAATAGACACATGGGACATTTCTCATCAGCCAAAATTTAAAAGAAGCAAAATCACCTAATATACAGTTCTTCCATTTATTCCCATCCACACTTAAAAACAAGTCCAAAGTCCTTCAATGTAATTTCACTGTGACAATGTTAGTGAGTGGAAGCCAAGATGTTTGTACATAAGGATCCTTAATGGATGATGGTTCTGAAAAGGGAGCTCTTTCTGTTTCATTTACCAGTAATGCCTTCACCATAAAACAGGCTACAGACTCTCATTGTCTGTTTTGCTTATCAAGAAATTGTGTTTTCAACACAGAAGAGATTAGAATGAAAGGGGGAAAGGATCCCTTTGTATTTCTTCCTTTGCAGTGTTGATAACCAAGTTGAATAGTTGAGGTCTCGTGTTCACTAGGGCATAAATAAACAAATAACTGGTAATACTTGTTACTGGCATGGAAACTGGATAAAATCAGGAAATAGTCCTGTAAAAAGGCAATAACATTACTATGTAAAAAAGCCCCAGTGGTCCCAGAAATAGCCAGAAAATGATCTAAGATGATTTTCCATTGCGGAGGTTGCAAACAGAAGCAACTACTCTGAACTCATTAATGCGCTAATAATATGAGATGAGTGCCTACAGAATCAGAGGGCCAGCACCTGTTTGAAGTGTAGCAAATGACTGAAAAAAAGTTTCAGCACCCCTCCTTGCCCCAGATTCTTAAGCATGCTTTCATACTATATGCTTAAAAAATCCATAGTGATTTCTTAGTGCTACAGCAGTTTCATCCAGGCTATGCTTCATCATATGTCAATACTTTTGATTAAATAACAGTCTGGCATTTTAAACATGATAAGTTTTCCATGATCCTGCATACTATTTTATACCAGCCTGATTTTTTTCATCATTTCATTCTGGATAAAGAAATCTGCTTCAAGGTTCACTTATAAACAGGTTTTAAACTTAGTCTATTTCACAACCAGATCTTTACTTTTCATAGTTATAAATATATTTAGAAACATCAAATAATTACTTTGAATTTGAATATTGAGTTATATAACAAAATACACACTTGAAATACAAATGCTTGTATTTTAAAGAAATTCTAACAGTTAAAAAATTAACTATATATTTTTAAAATCTCATGACAATTTGTGAATGTTGCTGCCAACACAAGATTTTGCAGAACTTAAATCCACTTCAGAATTACAGTTGCTAAATGCATAGGGCCACAGCACAGGACAAATTGCCCTTTAGCACTGGCTAATGACAGACACCCAGCATCTTCTTGTCCTAGAATATAGACATGAAAAAATAAGAAAGGACCAAGAAAGGGCCAAAAAAGGACCTTTAAATGCATCACTCAGATAAATCCCATAGATTAGATGATGAAATGGTGCCTGGATTTGAATATTTGGCAACTTCTGTGAGACTAAGTTTTTACTAATGTTTAAGGCAGGAAAATGGAGTAGGTATTGCACTATTAATTTGTCTTACAATCCACAAGTGAAGGGTATTTACATAAGACAATGTTGAAAGGCTTAGCTTTTAGTGTAAAACCAAAAGCTTTAATGTTTTTATATATTTAATACTTCATGTGTTTTTTCTCGTGCTTGCTTATGAACACTGAGCAGCTGAATAATTCAGTGATTCCAAAATTGTGCACTTACTTTTCCTTCCTCAAATAGTACTGGCCTCCTTGCTCTCACCACAGCTAGACAAGCCCATACTTTTTCTGAAAAGAGAATACTCTCACCCTCTCCCTTTTTAAAGGCACAGAAAGCTAAAAGTAGACACACTGGAGAAAGTATGTCTCAGAAAAGGGACCAGTGCTCCCTAGCAATAGCAGAAGAATGACTGTCTGCTCTCATTGGAGCAACCTTGAATTTTCTTAAAATCAAGTCCAATAAGGCCAATCCAAGTTCTGGGGTTGCCCAGAGGAAAAGGTTTTTCAGGCTATAATCTTTGTGGAAAAGTTGTTCCTTGACCTTTTTTGGCACTCTATGTCTACTGCAGCATAGGGAGGTCAAAAGTGCACTAGTTGTTAGCACCAAAGATGAAGCTTAACCAGACACTGAGAGCAATGATTGTCAAACGGCTCCATTTGCAAGACAAGAAGTGTATCCTTAGTAGAGCAAGGGAGATGAAAGAGATTATTTTCTAGGGGTCAGATTTGTTCTTCTTTTCTGACCTCTCTCAAGATTGCAAAAGAAGCAGTAAGGGTTTTCTATAGCAAAGAGGTGCTACAAAGAATTCAGGACTGTGCTTTCCTCATCTCTCTGCTAGCTTCCCGGTCACAGTTAAACACTATTATTTCTTTTTCCCTTCCTTCCTTCCTTCCTTCCTTCCTTCCTTCCTTCCTTCCTTCCT
>NC_048897.1:10731901-10762261 GCF_011077185.1 Oxyura jamaicensis | reverse complement strand
TCCTTCCTTCCTTCCTTCCTTCCTTCCTTCCTTCCTTCCTTCCTTCCGTCCTTCCTTCCGTCCTTCCTTCCGTCCTTCCTTCCGTCCTTCCTTCCTTCCGTCCTTCCGTCCTTCCGTCCTTCCGTCCTTCCGTCCTTCCATCCTTCCATCCGTCCTTCCGTCCGTCCTTCCTTCCGTCCTTCCTTCTCTTTCATGAGAGCCTAAAGAACTCTTAGTAATTGAACAGAGAAATTAAAAGGACAGTTTCAAGTACCTGTAATTTTACATTTTAAAGTCCTTAGAAACTGAAAATGTTTGGGCTGTGCTTTGGAGCTTTTGCTTGTTCTTGTACTCCTTCCCCAGGTTTCCGCCATTGTCACAAGTATGGTGGTGGCATCTAGGAGCCCTAGTCATGGGTCTACAGCATTCTGTGAGGTACTGAACATATATCAGCCATTTTTGTTTTGCATCCCCATCCTGATTTTTATTGACTATAGCTTAAACTTACCTGAATTAATTCCTGGTTCCTATCAATTCAACACCTTTCAAGCTGTCTGAGCATTTCAATACCATTCTTATTCCATCTATTGGCTGGCAGACCCCACCAAGGTACAAATACGAAACCTTGCATGAAGACAGACTCTTTTGGTAGGTTGCCAGAACCCAGAATACACTTCATTGGTTTATAGTACTTTATATAGTACCTTAGCTGGTTTTAAACTACTTGCTACATTCATCTTAGAAGCAGGCAAAAAACATACAGAAACTATTCTAGCTTTAAAATGTTGAGTTTCTGAACTTGAAAATAAATAAATAAATAAATAAATTGAGCTACCAATGAAATCTTCATGTTATTGTAAATTAATAAGATGCAATATTAGCCATTTGAAATAATGTGCCTTTTTTATAAGTACTGAGCATGAAACTCATCACTTCTCAACTCTTTGATAAAAGAGCTAGATCGTGGATAAATGAAAGGGTTATTATAAGGCACCATGTGAACCAGTTACTGATATTTTGCTTTTCTTCTGTGACCTGAAAATCAGGTTTGACATAATTTTCCAAGATCAAGGAGTGGGGAAAGAAAAGTTATATAACTTCGAAATACATCCAGAGTAAATGATTGGGATCATGGACTAAAACTCCCCAAGGTAGCACAAAATATAGCTATTGATTAAATTTTTGAATACTGTCTTCTTGACAGAGTATTTAACAGCCCAGATGTCACTTGAAAAACATTCCTATACAGAGAAGATCAAATTATGGCCAAACACTTCAAAACTACAATAAATAAATAAATAAATAAAGTGGTAAGTGAATAGGATGCAAGTCTAAGAAAAGAGGACAAATATGACAGTAATGGGCTACATTGTTTAGCTTCAAATGGGATTTCATGTACCTTTGCAAAGCTCTCTATCATAGCAGTGGATGCTGTGATTATTTTTCTTAGGAATTTAATTTATGTTTTACTGTCAGTCATCAATGTTTGTTTAACACGTGGAACAGTTCTATTTAAACATTCCCTCAAGCTACTTGGCTAAACTTGCTATCCATTGGGTGCCTCAGAGGATAAATTATTGAAATCTAAGCAGATTAATGCCTCATGCTTATTCCCATGGCTAATGCACAATTTTGCAGTTGGAATAAGAGTTTTAAGCCAAAACTTTAAGTGATGGAAAATTTTGCCTGCCTTACAAAGTAAACAGGTTCAAGTTGCTTTTTCAGTCTGGGAGGAGCTCTTAAGAATCCCTTAATATGGGAGGGAGTTAGCTCCCATGAGCCCATTGAACAGTTTTCCAATAACTAAAACTCAGGCAGGTCGACCCCTGAGTTAAAACGATAACATAAGAACAGAGAAGACCTTTGCAGATATTTGATCTTGTTCTTCATATCAGAAAATTTTCATCAAAAATTAAATACATTAAAAAAAATAGCAGGATAAAAGCATCACTAGCTTATTACAGTTTCTGGGATGCTTCAAAACATCCTAGGAGTTTAAAAGTTCCTTTTAATTTATTTTATTTTCTATGGACATTAATCTTGATCAACAAGATGCTGATGACAGTTATTATATAAAACATATTTTTAGCTAAGATACAGCACATTTCTGTCTTGTTTAATCAAAGATATTAAATGTATGTTCAATGTCTTCAGTCCTGTAAAGTGCCACTTTTGCTTGATTTTATTAACCTTTGCCCTGTCTAACAATTGGGCCCTACTTCTTCCTGTCAACAGCAACTACTTCTCTCACAGCTTACAATTCATGTTAAAAGCTCTTAAGTTATGCCATTTAATGATATTGTCCTACCAAAAAAAAAAAAAAAAAAAAAAAAGTTATTCTTACCATATCCTAGATATCTTCTCAGAAGTTATAGAATTTCACAGTACACCCCCAATGTTTTACAATCCCCTCATAAATACTCTCTCATTTCACTCCAAATAAACATAGAAAAAAATAGCACAAATGAATCCATTCTTATAAAAGCAAGACATGAAGAGAGAAATACTGCTGCCACTATAGGCACTCTTAGTTCACTCAACCCACTGCAGTGCTAAAAGCAGGAAAGAACATGGGGATTGAGTGTGAAATAACCAAAAGTAGTTCACAAAATTTGGGGATCTAAATTCATGTGTGAATCCTGAAACAAAATAATTTATTTTCAGAAATTTTTATTAGGTCCCATTTAAATGCCAGCTTTCGAATTAGTACAATGTAGATTGATGTTAAGCTCCTAAAGCTGAAATGTTTAATTTAGGTGCTCAAAGCCATTAAATCTAATGATCTGAATGATTTTTAGAGCTGCCACAAAACTTCTAAGTATCAAGGGTGGTATAAAATAGTGCTTTCAGCAGAAAGCTGCCTCTCCTGTTCTCTCTCTCCCTCTCTCTCTCTCTTCCTCTCTTTACTCTCCTAAACTCAAAGACCATCCTCAATGGAGTGTTAACCAAAGCTCAATATGTAGCTTGACATTACTGTAATACAAACTGACTGTTGTGATATGGACTGTGCTTCCAGCAATGAGTACAAAATACTGTTCTTAGCACCTTTTTTTTTTTTTTTTTTCTTAAATCTTCTGCAAAACACATTTTAAAGAACAGGTGTGACCTGGCTCATTGCGCTCCGGTGTCTTTTATCAACTCAGCAGAGCTGTGGAGAACAAGTACAAAACCCCCGCTTCTGCCTTGACATATCAGAAAGAAACAAGAATACCACAGAGGTTGACCTGAGTGTTATGGATGTGTGCCATGGACCAGAGCCAGGATGTGTGTTAGGTTAATTACCTCAGAAATAGTTGAGTGACAAATAGCAATGATGATTTTAATAGAAAAAAAGGTATGCAAAATATATCAAACCTAATGAAGATCCTACTGCAATTATTTCCTTGTACTTGCTAAATCTTTCAAGATCCAGATGCTCTTCCAATAATTATTTATATAATTTACCATGCTTCTCTGATTTAACTTTTAATTATTTGCTTTGGAAAAAGGTAGTACTCAAGCTGGTTTGGGTTTTTAAGTGCAACAGTAGCTTTTCAAAAATCAGAGGTTACAAATTGCATTATCTTTTAATTATAGGTTACTTTCTAGAAAGTAATTCATTCCGCAAAGCTCAATATAACTGGCCAGCCTGCACCCTGGAGGGTTACTGCTGGAATGAGTAGCATGCAGTAAGTTGGAATTCAAGTATTTTGCCCAAGTAATAGAGGCTTCATGCAAAGAATCAATGATCTGGTTAGTATCTATTATGACAACATACTCCTACAAAAGTAAAACCATATTATGATAATATAATATGGAATTAAAAAGGCCTGTTCATTCTGAAAGATAGTAACGGTATATGATTTTGGTATAAAACATAATGTTCTGACTGCAAATAAATAAATTCATTTATTATAACCATGTACATATTGTATATATTTATAGGAAAGGCTATGAAAACAGAAAAAAAATGTGCATTGAATTCATAAGGCCAGGTGTTATTCAAATTTCTAAGTCATCACTTGATACCAGGTGATATTGATGCTATAGTCAGTACATGCTTGGAGCTACCTTAAGTGTTCAAGGTGGTTTTATTTCAAATTCAGTAGGGGATGAAAGTTCAGTTTTAAAATACAAGAAAAAATGTCTATTTTCATTGCATTTTTAATGCAAAAAGTGAGGATTTTTCAGTTTTCTTGTGCTACCTCCTTGTACAGTTCAATAAGTATCTTAACTGGTACAAAGCTCTGCTCACAATCTTTGTCCCTGTGAATATTTAATAATTCAACAGGCAGGACTAACAAGGATTTACATCCCAAAATCCTTGCAGCCTTGTGGAAATAGTGCTAGCCAGACAGTTAAAGATGAAGGCTAAAGTCTCCTTAGACAGAGTAATTTAAGCTGTCTTCCATATTTTGGCAGTGTTCATATCACAAAGATCTTCTAAATAGGATGATATTTTCTTTCAAAAGAAGACCTGTCATCACAATAGTCATTGAGTCTTTAGGAAGAAAAAATGGTTTCCCAACATATCATAAAGCATCTTCATTCTTGGCGAGGCCAGGAAGGGAACCAGTAAAACCACTGTACTGGACTTTCGGAGAGCTGACTTTGGGCTGCTCAGGACACTGGTTGGTAGAGTCCCTTGGGAGGCGGTTCTGAAGGGCAGAGGGGTCCAGGAAGGCTGGGCGCTCTTCAAGAGGCAAATCCTAATGGCGCAGGAGCGGTCTGTTCCCATGTGCCCAAAGATGAGCCAGCGGGGAAGAAGGCCAGCCTGGCTGAACAGAGAACTGTGGCTTGAGCTTAGGAGAAAAAAGAGGGTTTATAATCTTTGGAAAAGTGGGCTGGCCACTAGGGAGGACTATAAGGATGTAGCGAGGCTGTGCAGGGACAAAATTAGGAAGGCCAAAGCTCATCTGGAGCTCAATCTGGCTACTGCCGTTAAAGATAACAAAAAACGCTTTTATAAATACATCAACACAAAAAGGAGGACAAAGGAGAATCTCCATCCTTTACTGGATGCAGGGGGAAACTTAGTTACAAGAGATGAGGAAAAGGCGGAGGTGCTCAATGCCTTCTTTGCCTCAGTCTTTAGCGGCAATATCGGTTGTTCTCTGGATTCCCAGTACCCTGAGCTGGTGGAAGGGGATGGGGAGCAGGATGTGGCCCTCACCATCCACGAAGAACTGGTTGGTGACCTGCTATGGCACTTGGATGTGCACAAGTCGATGGGGCCGGATGGAATCCACCCAAGGGTACTGAGAGAACTGGCAGAGGAGCTGGCCAAGCCACTATCCATCATTTATCAGCAGTCCTGGCTATCGGGGGAGGTCCCAGCTGACTGGCGGCTAGCGAATGTGACGCCCATCTACAAGAAGGGCCGGAGGGCTGACCCGGGGAACTACAGGCCTGTCAGTTTGACCTCAGTACCAGGGAAGCTCATGGAGCAGATCCTCTTGGGAGTCATCATGCGGCACTTGAAGGGCAAGCAGGCGATCAGGCCCAGTCAGCATGGGTTTATGGAAGGCAGGTCCTGCTTGACGAACCTGATCTCCTTCTATGACAAAGTGTCGCGCTGGGTGGACGAGGGAAAGGCTGTGGATGTGGTCTACCTTGACTTCAGCAAGGCTTTTGACACCGTCTCCCACTGCATTCTCCTCAAGAAACTGGCTGCTCTTGGCTTGGACTGGCGCACGCTTCATTGGGTTAGAAACTGGCTGGATAGCCGGGCCCAGAGAGTTGTGGTAAATGGAGTCAAATCCAGTTGGAGGCCAGTCACTAGTGGCGTCCCCCAGGGCTCGGTGCTGGGGCCGGTCCTCTTTAACATCTTCATCAATGATCTGGACGAGGGCATTGAGTGCACCCTCAGTAAGTTTGCAGATGACACCAAGTTAGGTGCAAGTGTCGATCTGCTCGAGGGTAGGAAGGCTCTGCAGGAGGATCTGGATAGGCTGCACCGATGGGCTGGGGTCAACTGCATGAAGTTTAACAAGGCTAAGTGCCGGGTCCTGCACCTGGGGCGTAATAATCCCAAGCAGAGCTACAGGCTGGGAGATGAGTGGTTGGAGAGCTGCCAGGCGGAGAAGGACCTGGGAGTGATAGTGGACAGTCGGCTGAATATGAGCCAGCAGTGTGCTCAGGTGGCCAAGAAGGCCAACGGCATCCTGGCTTGTATCAGAAATAGTGTGACCAGCAGGGCTAGGGAGGTGATCGTCCCCCTGTACTCGGCTCTGGTGAGGCCGCACCTCGAGTACTGCATTCAGTTTTGGGCCCCTCGCTACAAGAAGGACATCGAGGTGCTTGAGCGGGTCCAAAGAAGGGCGACGAAGCTGGTGAGGGGCCTGGAGAACAAGTCCTACGAGGAGCAGCTGAAGGAGCTGGGCTTATTCAGCCTGGAGAAGAGGAGGCTCAGGGGCGACCTTATCGCTCTCTACAGATACCTTAAAGGAGGCTGTAGAGAGGTGGGGGTTGGCCTGTTCTCCCACGTGCCTGGTGACAGGACGAGGGGGAATGGGCTAAAGTTGCGCCAGGGGAGTTTTAGGTCAGATGTTAGGAAGAGCTTCTTTACTGAAAGGGTTGTGAGGCATTGGAACAGGCTGCCCAGGGAGGTGGTGGAGTCACCATCCCTGGAAGTCTTCAAAAGACGTTTAGATGTAGAGCTTAGGGATATGGTTTAGTGGGGACTGTTAGTGTTAGGTTAGAGGTTGGACTCGATGATCTTGAGGTCTCTTCCAACCTAGAAATTCTGTGATTCTGTGATTCAAATTAGCAGTGTAATGCATAAAACTATCTATCCCATGTTTTTGGAAGACCTTATTTGAAAAGTATTTTTCAGGTTATGTGTCCAGGCTGTTAGTAGAAAATATCCCATCCCTCCCCCCCCCCCCCCCAAAAAATAATAATAATAATAATAATAATAAAAAGGAGGTATTAGCTGTCATTGTGATTATTCTTTCACTGTGCCTTTACCAAAATTGGGACATACATTTTTTTTTGGTCTTTGGTTAAAAAGTAGAAGAAATAATTGTTTCTTTTTCTAGTAAAACAGGCTTTGTTGTGTTTTTTGTTTATTTGATCATATAATTGATTACTTGTTTTGACAATGTTAAGAGAACAGAATCTATCTTTCTGGGATATTCAGGAAACACTATGTACACTATCACTGTGTTCCAAAAAGCCACTGCAAATGGAATGATCTTGCAGCTTAATGAAACAAGCAGGAGTTAATCATCTGATTAAGTTGGTGGCCTGCCTAAATATAAAAGCTTTTTATGGAATTTGTACATAAATTCCATATTCCTAGTACCAGAAGAATAATATTTACTTCACTGCAGTTAGACCTCTTTAACAGAAGGGGAAATAAAGCACAAAAATTGGCATTGGGGAATGAAAACATGAGCAGTTGTGCTGAATCTGTATGAGGTGAGCACTGACAGAACAGCTATAAACAACGTTCAGTAATAAGAAGAGAGTTTTACGCTAATGTTTCTTGGCCTGCTTTTGCGCAAGGCTATGTAAATGATCTTAATGGCAGATTTAGTCTCTGCTCTTGTAAATCACTCTGGCTGTAAATAAGAATCTGTCTGTCTGGACGTCTTCACTGGATTGGGACCATTAAGTGTTGTATTTTTGCTGGAAAGATTATGAGACACTTCAAACTGTAAAACTGAATACATTTGGATACCAATCAGGCAGTTCTAGCACCAGCAAAACTCTCACTGACTTGAAGGGAGTTTTGTCTGTATAGAGAACAGGATTAGCCCCTCACACAGTTATTTCCTCAGAGAAAATAGTAGTGGAATGAGACATGATGCATTTCTTCTGAATTTAACCTTACTTGCTCAAAATAGCTTTCTCCTATCTGGTATTTCCACATCTATATAAATTCTGCTTTGTGTTACCACATACGTCCAAAGCCTGTTGACTTAAGGAGCTTCATTCTGCATTTAAACCCACATCATACAGAGCAGAATTTGGATTGTGATCTATCTTGACACTATTTCCCAGATTTTTTATCATGCAATTAACTTATCATTAATGAGAATAGCCCACAGCAGAACAGCTCTGGCACAGCTGCCTCTTATTACTGTGTGTGGACAATATTCTAAGTATACGTGGTGGGAAGCTTCACAAATCCTGTAGAACTGAGACAGCTATGAATGGGAGGTGCATTGCCACTTCCTGCCTGACATGTTGCAAAAGGCAACAAAGCAAATGTCAAAAACTGGTATATTCCTTGGCAGTCTCAAGAAACAGAGCCATTTTCTAGACTGAGAACATGAAAGCCATGGTAGAAAATATCTGATGATACCAGCTAACAGCTACTGCATTTGAGAGTCTCATACAGGTCATACTCAGCTGACTGAATTAATACCATAGGAAAGAAGAGTTTTGAACTCTAGCAATCATTTTTATTTCACAAACGTATGAGGAATTTAGAGTTAATATCATGTTTTTTTATTCAAGTTTAGAAAGGAGAGAGCAACTGCTGCAGAAGTCTCCTATCCGAATGACAGTTTTGCTCTGAAAAGTCATTTCAGTTAAGCAGTAAACTGGACATACAGTGATGTGTAAAATTGCTACTAATTCTATGTAGATCAAGAGGGGATTTCAGCCTGCAAATTACCTTCCAGAAGTACTATAGCATGAGAACAGAGAATTCAATTCATACTTTATTTTGAGAAGAGTAGATAGTGGGAAAGCTGTAGAAATTAGAAAGCAAAAGGCATAGTTTTGAATGTTTAGAAAGTTCACTGGCTTTCCTACACCTCAGCATGCACCAAACTCCAATGCTGAAGTGTTTATTCTTGTATTCTTGCATATGTACTGAACTCCCATACTAATTTTACTCTATCAGAGATAGTTCCTAGAGCAAAACTGTGTGAAACTAAATGAAAATAGTACTTTATGTGTAGAGGATAAAGAACAACTTTGCTGTAATTCCCTCCCTCTTTAAGAGGTTCTTACCCTGCCAGAAGTACATATAACAAATCCCAGCTCGTTTCCTTTCCAAGCTTCCTGAAAATCTTAGTTGGAGGCCCTCTCCTTTCACAGGAGAAAAGTTATTACTTTGTTCTCTGAGGGAAAGACCAGAATAGAATATCTGAACATTGTATCATCCCACCACGACACATACAATCAACAGCTATCACTATCACATAAGCTTTGCACAGTTTCATCTTCATGTCTGTTTACTCTGTAATACCAGTAGTTCTACTGTGCATTTTTTTTTTCTGCAAGTGGAAACATGGAAAAATAATTACATCATGCAAATATTGTTCTTCTGGTGCTAGGCTCTTTATATTTCTGTTGGAATTTCAAGAGAAGCAGTGTAAACACCAGCCACAATTATTGAAAGTATTTCCCTGCATTAATGTTACTTAAAATAGTCAGTTTTCAATGTTTTAAACAAGCAGCTGAAGTGATACTAACTTGTATGAGCTGCCTATCTTTTCATAGCATAGAAAATGCTATTTATTGAAGAGGTTTGTGAGAAAAGTTAAATGCAGCTAGAAAAGCTGACACTGAGTTCGATTTAAAATATGTATGTTTATTGATTCCTTTTTGGTTGTGGCAGGAATATTGCACTCTTGATAGCAAAGGACTAATAGAATCAGTGCAACATATTCTTTCCTGCAATAAATTCTTATGGATGGGTATCATGACAATTAGGTCCAAATAAATGACTGGACCAGTGCTCTGTGTAGACATGTAGGCTTAGGTCAGCCTCTCTGGTTCTTCCCATCTTCCTGAAATGTGAGGAGTGTCTTGGCCTACATGGGGTCACAGGGGGATTCTGAAAAAGCAGAATTGTTTTTGTTCTTTGCATGTTTTCCTCATAGTTCAAAGAGAAATCTTTGTGTCCTCTGTATGTAACAGAATCTTTCACATAAATCATATGGAAAAACAAGGAAAAAAAGAGACATGGGGAAAAGAGTGGAGAAGATAAGGCACAAAGGTTACAACTAGTCAGAAATGATGTACATGTTAAGACTTTACATATTACACATATCTTGGTGTTCATTTCCTTTGAGTCTCAGAATTACTCCCTGAACTGAAATCCACAAGAGTTTTATTACAGTAATCAGTACTGCTTCTTCATGAAAACATCAGCAAATAGAAATTCATACAATACTCTTGATAGGTAATTTAGAAATTAAGACATACCATCCATGTCCTAAACAAATTTCTAATTAATTAAAGTGCTGGACTGGTTGGCATTTCATCATACTATAGAGTAGAATCTAAACGGAATCTCAATTAAACAAACTACACCAAATCCATCAGCTGCCACAGTTTAAATAAAGGGAGGAATATAGGACAAAACAAAAAGGAGGGATGCAAGAGCATGCTAACACAGGAAATGTAAAATCCAAGGTTGTAACAAAGACAGTAAATAGTTTTCTATGATCATTGTCCTATGACAGACTCTTATTTACATTAAAAATAACTTCAACAATCAAATGAAAGGACACAAAATCTGCATTTAGTAGTGCTTATATTGCATTGAGGAATATTCCAGAGACATGCTTTGATGTTTGCATCACTTAACAAAGCATTGGTTATCTTTCTGGAGATGGATGTGAGATTAGTGCCTCAGGTTTATGTGCTCTTGCTTACATACTTCCTGGTCAGAAATTAGTTGCTGTATCTCTCTCATTTGCCGAGAATGTTTTTACAGAAGTTCTGCTACATCATTTATAGTCTCACTTTTTTGCGGACGTTTAGGACAATTTATATCTATGTGAACATTTTCATTTGGATTCAAAGTGTGCTTTTGAAATGTAGCTTGCAATGTCCCCTTACCAGGCTCTGGTCCATGTTGCAAGGTGGTGTGAGAGTCTGCAATCTGGGTTCCTCTGAGTTAAAACATTTTTTTAAATTTTGCTCCAACAGTGGTGAGCTCTAATGTACAGGAGCTCTAATATACAGCTCTAATACACAAGACCAAACTAGATCTAGATTGAAAAAAATCATTTTCCCACCCTGCAGTTAGATAAACATTAGAAAATGTGTATTGTGGGCTCTCAGCACCTGCTGTTTTCCTCTACAGGTCTGACTTAAGCCCTGTTTACATTATGAAGTGGTCTAGCCAAGAGAAGCAGATTTGCAGAGGAAAACCACTCAAAACAGAGCAAAGAAACTTCAGATTTATGTGATATTTGGTGGTTGATTTGACTCTTACTAAAATAATGCCAGTCTCCCCACTGATTTGAGAGCTGATTCTCCACAGCAAATGAGCTGTAGTTAAAAATAACTAATACTCTCATCTGCCTCCCCAAGAATATGTCTGTTGCCTGTTTGAAAGCTTGCTCTTCTCAATTTGGTAATTATTCCCACTGTATTCCATTATTTTTTTTCCTCAGAGGAGCAGTGCCAAAAATTAGGAGGCTGTATCAGTATCATGGCAAGGTATTTACAGACTGCTTAGTTTGCTTTGTAATTTCAAAAGGAAGGTTGCCTTCACCTGCCTTCCAGGCACATGAGAGACTTGTAAGGTGAGTTTGAGCTCTGCCCAGAGAGATGAGCACTCAAAACTAGAGACCTGGTATTTCATACACTACTGTGTGAACATCAAAAATTAGCAAGGACTTTTGTCCTGAATAACAGTGTCTGTTAATGGCATGAGAGACAGGCAAAAGGGCTATCAGAAAATTGGTTACTTTTTCTGACAGGTTGAAAGTTAAATCACTTGTAAATAGTGCTCTACTCACATCAGTTGAAACCACTGTCTACAACAGGTTGTTGACTAATGTTTCCTTCCCTTTTTTTTTTTTAATTTTAATACATCAAGTATAGTTTATGCATCTTGCATTTCAAAAACAAACAAACAAATAAAACCCAACTAAATTAACCACACCAGGAGGATCAGTCATTTATTTAGAGCAGGGTGGAACAAGTGCAGCCCCTTGTACTTGGCCTTGTTGAACTTCATGAGGGATTCCAGACCTTAAGTTCAGTCACTCCTAAAGCTGCCCATGTAAAAGTGGTATTTTTATGTTGGATTTTAATATTACAAAGAAGTCTGGTAGAAATAGACAGGTTCTATGTTTTCCTTTATTTGTTTTTAAGACCCACAATCTCACGCACTGTCAGTTTAGGGTGAAAGTTATTCATCAATTTTTCTTGTCTGTATTTCAATTATCCCTTCAGGCAATGTAGCAGAGATCTTATATATATATATATTTATTTTTTCATACAAACAAAAAATGTCTACTCATCAAGTACATGTAGTATTCCTATTGGTAGCAGTAGAAGTTCTGTGTGTTGAATACGTTTAAGTTATTTTATCTGGAAAAGAAAAAGATAACTGGCAGTAGCTCTTTCTGAATATAAACCTAACATGGTGCAAAAGGCATTTGACCATCACTAAAGTAAAACTTTCTGAAGGGAAGCATTAAAAGGACTAAAACTACATGCTTAATTCAGAGAAAGTGCTCTATGAGAATTTTAGCTGAGGAAAGAATGTAGGATCTAATGAACAAGACACAAAACACTTAAATCTGTCTTCACTGGTTGAGAAGAATCCTGTGATGCCCAAAGGACAGTGTGATGCCTAAACCAGTGCCAAAATATTCTAGTTCAACTTCCACTAGAGAAAAGACTAACATGAGATTCAAAAGAATGAACTAATTGCTGAGGAAATTGAAAGTGGGTAGAACATCAAGGAGAAAAACAAAACAAACTGTCAAGGTGAGAAGGGAGAAAGCATTTCAGCTGAGTGATTCAATGGTAACTGTGGATTAACAAAATAAATTTGTCTTTCTAATACCAGCGGTAAACTCAGTATTCAGTCTGCCTAGCAGGCAAACTATACACCGTGTGTGAGCAGGAGTTGTGGTCACCTCAATACTTTTGGGTTTGGGAGTATTCTTGAGCCTTCCAGGTATAGTATTCATACTGCTATTTACTTTAGAAGAAGCAAGACTGAACTAAGTGCTTGGTAATAAAAGATAAGGGAAATTAAAGTGATCCCTCAAAACTGCGTAAGGTACAGCACCAAAGTAATATATATATATATAATTTCTTCAAAGCAAGTAGAAGGATGGAAAATATAAAGATGACAGAAAAAAATAAGCCAGACAGATCCACTTACATTTCTATTGGTAGAAACTGAAGAAGGGAGTATTTGAAAAAAATGAGCACTTGCAACTTGCCTGTTCAAGATGACTGACAGTCTAATAGTTCCAAAGGAGTTAAACTGTGAACTTGCAGTACCACTGGCATACTTATTTATTTTAATTCCTAGTAAAATAAGGCATACATGACTGCAAGAACTGAATAAAATAAAAGGGGATTTCAACTTTCAGAAATGTTCTGACTTTTGACAATCGCTACTGTATATCCCAGGGAGAGGAGGAACAGGACCGATAAATATGCAGATGACTAAGTCCTACAAAATAAACACTGTGAGTTTAAATCTAACAAAACTTTCTGAAACATTCTGAATATGTTTTTATTTACTTATTTATTTTTGACGGAATAACAGATGCCCTAATTTAATAAGCTGAGAAAGTCCGTAAGAATCTGTTGAAATATTTTGATGAATGTAAGTGAAGTTTATAGGGCTGGCTGTACTACATTTGGATGCTGTTTAAACATTAGGTTATCTATATTTGCTTCCAGATTTTACAAATTCAGATTAGTTTAATTTGGAAGACAGTTATGACTAGGTATGGCCACCTGAAGGACTGTCTGCAAAGGGCATTGATAAACAACACCACTGTGAAAATGAAAGAGAATCCTAGATTACCACAGAAATCTGCATTATGACATTTTTAAACTTCATTAATGATCTTGAAAGGCAGTAAACAGAGCTACTAATTTTCATAAATTATGTTGAACTGGGAGGAGCAGCTATTACTTGTGAAGAGCAGAAAACTAATGGCAGAGGAAATCTAGAAAAAATAGATTTGTGAACAAAAAGTAATCAGAACAGATTAAATTACAAAAAAAAAAAAAAAAAAGAAAAAAAGAAAAAAAAAAGAAAACCAAAACCAAAAAACAAGGTAATACAATTAGTACATTCGTCCTAAATGCCCTGAGCTAAAAAGGAGACCTAAAACTGTTCTTTGAATAAGACAGTAAATTAGGGGAAGCTCTGCAAATTTGTCCTCTTTATGCATGTCTATCACATCAGGAAGCCAGGAGGTAACATCCTTATAAAATAACTGATTCAAAGCCCACTGAAGCAAATGGAAGGACTCCAGCCCCTGTCAATAGGCTTGGATCAGGCCCTAGGCATGTCTGTGTGAAGTCACTTGGAACATTGCATTCCCTTTTTAGGCACAACCATTACCACAAAGACACTGAGAAACTGAAGGAGGGCCAGAAAACTCTACCACCAGAGGCACAGGGACTGGAAAGACTGAATTCAGGGTGGATTGATTTAAATCAGCACACAGGAAGCTTGGACTTGTACAAATAAATATCGTCTTGTTGTGCATTTGTACTTTATTTTCCTTAAATAACAGTTTATTCTTTCCAATAAGTGTGCAGTACAACATGTTGATAAATAAATTTGTAAGATATCTCAAATTTCAAGTTGTTTTGTTTAACTGCAATTTTTATTTAACTGCAGTTTTTTATTTAACAACAATTAACTGCATTTATGTAAATATGTTTTTAATTTAAAAGTGATTTTACTGAAGATAAAAAGTATGAAAACTGATTCTGGCTACTATGTCCAAGATTTTATAAATAGTTAATCTCATTCTTTTCCCCTAGTTTCATTCTTTTCCACTACTTGTTATTCATAGATTAGAAGAGAGGAAGTTTTTCTGCTTTTTAAATGTTGCAATCAGCTTTTCATCTTGGTAGAGTGTTGCTAACAACCTGGACCTGTTAGAGAAACTGAAATTAAGAAAATATTCTCCCTGGATCTATGGGCAGGGCTGTCCTCAGAAGCTGGATCAGCTTTCTACAAACTCTGGCTTTATGTACATGTCTACTGACTTTCAGCAAGATAGTAAGGCTTTTTCTCACATATATAAAAAGTTTTTTTAAAAAACATTTTGGGTTTAGTCTGTTTCGTAAACTTGTTTGCCAGTGTAAAGCTATGGCAAAGAAGGCTAATATAACTTAAAAAAAAGAAAAAAAAAAAAAAAAAGAAAAAAAAAAAGATGAGAATGGTATGAGAAAAGGGGTATTGTTAATTCTGGACAGGTTTTTACGGATATTATTTCCCTGCCTATTTCCCAAAACAACAACAACAACAAAACGGTGTTGGAAAATTTGAAAAGGCTGAGAAAAGCACAGGAATGCCTTGAATTAAAGTTGAAGACATACAAAACTGTTTCCTATTCTTCATATATGTATGAAGAATATATATTTTTAACTAGTCAAAGTGCTCAGATTTGAGTATCTATATAGAAGTCTGTAGCTAATCATAAGGATCCATCAACTCAAATAGACAAGATGTAAAATGAGCAAGTGACTAAAAAATTACAACTAGAAAACTTCAACTGGAAATGCATTTATTTTTAATTCTCATAGCAAGACACTTAACTTAGGTCAGGGAGTGTTATATTTTTATTAAAATAGAGATTAAATCCATGGTCTTTTTCTTAATATCAGTAAAATGGGGTAAATACAGGCTTTCATCTCATTTGGTTCTGTGGTGAATATCTTTCTTAATATGGCATGCATCACACTTAAATTTAGGTGCCTAAGACTTTGGGATGTCCATCTTGAGGGTGATGAATTGATTTCTGAAGATATCTATTTCTCTATATTAACTACAGAGGTAATCTAGATGATTAATTTAGCCTGGGACATCTTAAATTTGCACAGAACTGCTCTTGTTTGTGGGACAAACCCCACAAAAGTAGTTTCCTTAGTCTGTAATTTTGATCCATATTTCCAGGCTATTCTCCATCCAAGAACTGGAAAGTCTTTGATTCTGAATCTAGCTTTTAGTACCTTCTAAAATAAGGTGTGTTGAGCATAGATTTAACATGGGATGTCTTTCTAAAATATATTTTCTAGCTCAATTGAAAGTTATGTTCTCTGTTATGCAGAAATTAGCCCAGTTATCCAAAACAGCTCCTTCTGATCTTAGACTTTTATTATGAAAACCACTGAATGAAATAAAATTTTAGACTTAATTCCTACATTTAGATTAAAGAAAAATAAAAATGGGGAATAGTCTACAATGCAGACAGTGTTGTCATTTTTTTTTTTTTTTTTTTTTTTTTTTTTTTTAATAGCCCTCAGTACTTACTGTAAAGAATGAGTCAGGAAGATAAATCCATGGCTTCCCTTACCTTTGTGCTACAAAAACAGGATATAATCTGAAGTAAAAATATCAAGCCACTTGAGTATATTGGCAGAAGAACTCCATAGCCTTTATACTTTGCTCTGTGATGAGGAAGAAGACCAAAGAACCCATGTAATGATAGATCACCTCTTGCAGCTATGGTTGCTCTGCCACCTGTTCTCAAGCAGTTGTGCCAGAAGTCCCTATAAAATGAACCTCTGCAGAATATAAAATATACATATATCCCAGGGAAGCTTTCTTCAGCATAGTCTACATATTCAGGATGAATTTACAAACTGTAACAATGTTGCTGGTATTTTATTTGACAATAAAGACAAACAGAATTCTGATTCAGAGCTTTTTTTCCTCTCTCTTTTTTTTTTTTTTTTTTTTTTTTTCCAGATATCATCCCGACTCCTCAAGCATGAGATGTGAAATGTACCTTCTATCTACGTAATTAGCTTTTCAAGAGAATGTGAAATTTACTCAAGAGCTGAGGACCTGAGACAAGTTCTGTGAACCAGATGACCTCTATAAGAGAGGTTAAAAGCTTTGGTCCCACCAAAACATGGCCACCACCCTATTGTATACAGTAGTATTGGATGAAATTTGAAGTATTGCACAGAATGTCCTGCAGTCTTTTATTGCTGGGAGAAATATCATGCAAAGTGTCAGAGAATAAAAGAGATGGTCTTGTGATTAGAAGTATATCTTGTTCTGTTTGAAAACCAGACATTTACATGTCAGTAGCTATCTAAACAGTATTTCATCTCATTTTTGGACTTTAAAGTTATCTGTTTTCATCTTGGCCTCCAGTATATCTTGTCTGAAGGGCACGTAGCCACATAGGCTGTGGTCTTGTCCAAAACTACTCAACATTTGGATCTTTGTGTTTCAGAGTATTAACCAGATTACAGGTCGTAATCTGTAAAAGCTCCCCTGCCACTGCCCTGCTTGACTCCATTCCAGATGAAATCTTCTCAAACAAATCCTGGATCACAATGATACCCCTTTGTGTGCCTACAGCCAAAAAGAATAGAGCAGAAAGGAAGGGCGCAAGGGGGGAAAACTGTATATATATGAAGAGATACTTCCTTCAAGGGTAAAGTCCTAAAATAATGAAGTTCTTCATTTATCATCTCTGGAATTTTAAAGTATCCACTCTTATAAGAGAGGCCATTTACAATACTTAGGATAAAGTAATTCATCTAGTGAGCTCTCTTCCATTTGAAACTTCTTAATCTCTTATGCCCTTTTCCATGGATTCACAATGTGAATGCACCTAGGCATGCATCTGTTAGTTATGGCAATTTAGAGCAATTACTTAATTAACTATGACATACGGTTTTGTTTTACATTGAATGTATTAGACTTATTTTCTTTTAAGAAGAGAAAAGGAAGGCTAGATGCATACAATACACATGAACAGAATTAATTCAATTTGTTGCATCACATTAGGCCATTTACTGTTTACCATTCAAGACAGCTAGGGATCTAACTACCTGTTGCTAAATCCTTCAAGAAGTTAATTCTTATTTAACTGCTTCCATTTATGACAAAGACTATATTGAGTGTACAAGGCAGGGAAGACTACACTTGCAGTTAGTGATGTAATTCAAGTAAAATGTATTTATAGAATTTTTTGTAGTATGACTCCACATGCTGTTTAACTACACAGACTCAACCCTGCACAGAGATGAAATATGACAACACAGTTCCATTATAAAATGAAAAGAACTACCAGTGGAGAGAGAGAGACAATAAACTGTTTCTCCAGGATTATTCAGGAATTTTGTGGAACAAAGATGATGAGACCTCTTCATCTTAAGCTCCAGCCTACTAGATCTAAAAACTGGTCATTCATTTTACTTATTCAAAGAAATAGAAGAAAAAAGAAAGTAATTAGCTGCTATATCTGGACTTATTTATGTAAAAATAAGTATTTAATACTAACTTAACTGAAGCATTCATAGCTATGTAAATAATATAGGTGTTGGTCTCGCTCTAAGAAATTATGTATAAATCCCACTGATTTTCCTTCTTTGGCTTTTAAGTACTGAAGTCACTTTGGGAAACAAGTGCCTGAATCATCCAGTAACCTTGAAAAGTACAGACAAAGGAGGGCTGATCTGAAACTAAAGAAACTTTCCATTACTCATTAAAGGAAAAATAATGGCTGTGTTTAGATGCCATGTTCACATGAACAGTGCAGAATTTGTGATCTAATCCAGCAATGTTTCTACTATGACTGAATTCATTCTTGGCATCTTCCTTTGTTTTATCTGTTTAAATGTGACACCGGCAGGAAACCACAATTAATTCCCATAGTATACAAAGTATTTTATAGAATATCTTAGCAGAGTCACAAACATAAAATCTGTTTTTCTTTGTTACACTCAGGTTAGAGATCTTACAAAGGAGACTTAAGCTTTCTTGTTTCTCTTTTTGTTGTTTGCTTGCTTTTTTTTTTTTTCCTCCTATTTTTACTGCCACACTATGTTTTTCAGGGATAGATTTTGAGCCATAGGAGACATTTTGCAGGGTGATGTAGGACTGTTTTCAGTATGGAATTTAACTCTAGGTTTTCATTTTTCCCAGATACTTCATGAATTCTCTTTCTGACTTCCTGACAGTGATTTCTGGAAGTTCATTATGGAAATGACAGGTTCTAGCTACAGACTAGAATATATCTATGCTGAAGTATAGCTGTCCTACATCTAGCAGGAGGATTTTTAGCACCTTCCAGGAAACAAGTCCAAAAGTTAGAAATACTAACTTTGGTAGGGCAGCAGAACTTTAGGAAAGACATTGACTGCTGGGAGTGTGTAATTGAAAAAGTATGGTATTCTGTCCCAGAAAGGCAAGTCTTACTCTTTAATACCAAATGGTTTAGTAGTAGCACTAGTAGTGCCAGTAATAGTATTAGTAGTATACCAGGAGACTGTACAGGAGAAAAATTAATATTGGTGCTTCATAAATTAAAATCAGTTTCTACATTATCTTGTTGACTGCTTTTCAGACTTTGTATACTAAGAAAAGTCTTGCATGTGAGATTCCATTACTCAGACTGCTAATGGTCTGGTATTTTTTCTATTGCCTTGCAATAAACACTGCAGAAGTTTACATATCAAGCACCCTTTAGCATAAGTGTCTTCCAAAAAAAGTAATTGCATATATAAAGGAGGGTATCTAAAATGCCATTGCTATTCTAATGTGAGTTTCCTCGGAATGTGTTTAGCCAAAAGAAAAAAGAAAGTACAAGGTAGTTGTCTGGGGTGGAAATCAGAATGACAGTACCCATTGTTTCTAATAAATAATTACCTGAGGAAACTCAAAAAGCATAAATATTAATAATAATAATAATAATTAAAACAAAACAAAACAAAAAACACGGTTAGATAACCTGAAAGCCAGAGGCTGGTGAAGAAGATCCCAGTTTTGTGGGCTGGCAGGGGCCATGGCAGGCCACCCACAAGGGTTCAGCTCCTTACGCTGTTAAACACTGCCTGGTTTCACCTGACATGATCTATAAGGCTGCTGTGTAGTCACACTTCAAGTGCCTTTCATGTGCACTTCAAATTCTTTTTCTTTAGAGATATTCTTTACTAACAGGATTTCCCACTTTGAAAAGGAGGACTCTTTCAGAAGATGACAAAGCCTCTCAAAAACACAGCAAAATGAAAAAATGAAGGCAAAAACAAAACAATAGTTTGACACAGCTTTAAAAGGTGATGGTAAGTAGGAACAATTTTACTTTCACCTTTATCGAACAGTTTTATTACCTGACTTGATTTTTCACTTTAATATTGCTGAAATGCATTTTTTTCATGTATATATACTTACATTACAAATTATGTGACAGAATAAATGTGTTTGAAAGTGTCCTTGCATCATTACCATTTGCATTTTGAACTGCCCATGTGGGCTGTACACAAACTGTATGGCTTGTTGCCAAGGCATTCAGCTACAATACAAAATATTTTCAAGTTCAATGCTTGTATGATTGTTCACCTCATTCTTATGTTTTATCCTCACTTCTGTTATATCACTAGAAGATGTTTCCCTTGCATCAATAAAATCCTTAACGACTTGTTCACTTTTAAAATGTGCAAGCCATAAATGAAAAAAAAAAAAGGAAAAAAGAGAAAAAAGAGATTGATACATAAAGATAAAAGACGCCAGCTTTGTGCAGCTGTTATATTCAGCTATTTTTAAACAGTCAGTGTATAAGGATCCAGAAAGTTCAATTAAGCCATCCGTAGCGTTGCTATTGCTCTGTTAGCAACTTTGCCTCCCACTCCAGAGCCCATCTGCAGACCCTGCTGCCAGAAGGGGTCCACAGGGCCCTGGGGCTTCAATGAGAAGTAGCCAGTTGCAAGACCACAGCCTTTGTGCTGGCAGACTAAACATATATTTTTTAAAATATAGGTCAAGTTACCTGAGTATGCTCTACTTGCATATAGTATCAGTGGTCATCTTTCTTTTCTATGTTTCCTGGTATTAAATTATTCCCTTTCTTAGCAAAGCTTTTTAAAAATAAATAAATATATAAATAAAACATGATAGAGCTGCTTTTCCCTTCTCAACAGTCAGGATTTCTCTCTTGAGTGGTAATTGGGGAGGGGGATTACAAATCTAGCTTTGAATTCCTTGATTGTATTTTCCTGCTTGCTGCAAAGCTTTTTTTTCTTTTCTTTATATATGCACAGTAACAACAAAGATTGGGAATAAATTCCACTTGGAAAATACTTTTTAGAAAGTGTCTATAAATGAGGCTTATGATTGAGTGAAATATAAGACCAGAAGACAAATACCTCTACAGGACCTAGAAATTCTCTGGGTTTTCTTATCCTCCTAATTTATTCAGCAGTATGCCCAGGACTTCACTGTGTGTCATAACCTATGGCATCTATGATGATTTACAAAGATTAAGGATTACATCTGCGTACTCTCAGTTCTCTTGTGTTGCACACCTTTTCCCTTTTTTATGCTTCTGCTCATTATTTCCAAGAAGAACCTACCTTACAGGCATTTGTACTCACAACAGATTGCTGGACCCATATGGTCTGAGAGATTGCATTAGGATACCTTTTTCCTACTGAGTATATTGCATCTCACTTGAAATGGTGACATAGTGCAAATACAAATCAATAAGCCATGGTACACAACAGTTTGTGGTGCCCTTTATGAACAGATTGCTGTGGTGACGTCAGGCATGCAGTCAATGAACAGGTGCTGCCACTGGACAAAGGAAGTTATGACTAGACTTCAGTACTCAACCCCTTCCAGATTCTTTGTTGAGTTCTTAAAACACAAACAATACTATTAATTGAGAATACATTATTTGTATCACAGAATGTGAGTGTTTTTTTTTCTTAGTAAAAAAATTAGTAAAAGTTTTAATGTAAGGAAATTGACATTAAAAATAATTTTCTATTGGGTGAAAGTCTACATTTCAGGAGAACTGTCTTCAACCATTGTGTTTGTAATGCATTTGAAAATTTGCTTGCATTTAGCTCAATGTATATGTCATATGTATTTAGGAAAAGAGATTCTTCTCGAGTTACTCCAAACATAAGGAAATGGTACAGATTATGTGTTGTAATAACGTTGCCTTTTTACTTTTTAGTGAAGTGGAATTCTTAGGAAAATGTTCTGTGAGGCACATGTTCAAATATTTCCATTTATGTATACTTTTAATGAATGTGTCAAGTTTTGCATGGGCTCAAGTTATCACGCTGAATCAGACCCTATGAATATGTTGGAAACAGAAGGCTCCCTGAAATTTTGGAACTGACAATTTAAATTACACAGGAGAAGGAAAGGAAAATTCTGACAAAAAGGTGAAAACAACTAAAACAGAGACTCTCCAGTAAGAGCTAGAAAAGGAAAGTTGATTGAAAGTTGAAAAGGAAGAGTGTATCTGAAAAGTGTAAAGTGACTGAAAAAGAAGGCATTTGACAGAAAAAAAAAAAAGTGGCAAGAAAAATGCAGGAATTAATGGGCCAAAGCTATGCATATCATGGGAGAGGCTTAAAAGAGCCTTCTTTCCTTACAACCTCCCTTCTTCTTCATCCAGATTTTCATGCATATATATCTGAAAAGAAATCTTGGTTCAGGTAAGCAAAATGGACCTATGGCACTGATTTCAGCTGAACCTTCTAGGCTCCGCTTGCCTGCCCAGGAGGAAAAAGACACAGGTTCTACAGCCCAAATGTAGATGGCTGGGGTGGCTTTTGCCATGGAAGGATACCTCCCTGGGCTCCAGTTGCCACTCCAGGAGAGCATTGGTCTCCTGCAGGACCTGCCAGCTCTGCATGGGTGGCTCAAGTACCCTGGGACAACTCAGGGGCCTACAAGACTGTGATAAGGCAACTGAATTGCACTCTAAATTCACTCTTTATGTATTTATCCAGAATATTGGAGCAATTGACACCAATACAGTTTCAATGAATGTTCAAAAGCTTTATGTAACAAATAATCATGCATTTGTGCTCAAAAGTCACCAGCAGGAAAATGTACAGCTAAAATGTTAGTTTTTTTTAGCATGGCTACATAGTAAAAATTTGCAGATCTACATACTGTGGTCTATTCAATATAATTTAATGCTTCTTCTATGAGTATTACACATGCTCCTTATGTCTGATATCCCTGATTTCAACTTAAAGGAATTAAAAGATTTCAGAAGCAGAGAGTGTCTCGCACTACTAACCATAGGAAGATATTCAGAGATGAGGACAATCACAGAAATTTTCAAGCTACCAGATTGTTTGGGTCAGTGTCAAATGTTAAACCAGGTTGTACAGACAGAAATCTGTAATCCACACACTGGTGTGTTATTAAATTTCTGGAAAGTAGTGAACTGGCACTGGAAGTGAAAAGGAAAAAAAAGCAGTAATGTGGAATGGCCCCTTATTCAGGAAACTTTGAAAATGTGCAGCCATAATAGCTGTGGTGAAGTTCCTTTAAATGAAACCTTGGTATGCTGTGGAATAAAGTCAAAATAGGAGATTGTGGCATACCAAGTCATACTGAATAAATGCATACATTGGGCCAAACTGTGGTCTTATTCACAAGGGAACATTTTTTTTCCCTTTTCAATTAAAAAAAAAAAAAAAGAAAAAAAAAAGAAAAAAAAAGCCGAGAACACTTTAAGATACAGGGCACAAATGTGTAATTATTCTTGGCTAACATGGTAGCTGTTGATCATTTAATGAAACCATAATTATCATATAATGGCAGGGTATTTATATGACAGATTACTACATTATTACAGGGTAAGTGCATGATTATTTCTGTCCTCAAAATCAGAATAAAAAACACATGGAAGTGGAAAAATAAGTTGAAAAAAGAGGGGGGAAAAATCTGAATTTCGCGATGCTACTCTGATATTGTTACTCCATCCCCTCCTCAATCATATAGTGATGGCAATGGCCGCTGGTGTTCATGATGAAGCCAAATCTCTGCAGGGAATCCATGCCACAGTAAAACAGATCATAAGGCTCTTTGCCAAATGGCTACAGCTTTAGGCTTCATTGTACTTATAGTTAAACTGATTCAATAGCAATTTGGTCACTGGTCTCTTGTCCTCAAAAGACACTGTACTCCTGTTTGGTTATGAGAAATAGTACATATGATGGAGGTAAAAATCTGCACTGAGAGAATGAGAACTCCCATCTATGTCTTTAATAGAGAATAGTGATAGCTAATGAAGATTTTAGAGCAATGTAAGTTTAATTGGGTGGAGATGTTGAATTCAACAGGACTACCAATGGGCTGGGTATTGTTTAGTATTGTTTGATTTCAGCTAACACTGCTGTGTTAAAGATTGATCTTGAGTGTGAGAAAATATTTAAATGACTCCTTGTATGGGCAAAAATACAGGGACAAGTCATGAGTTTACAAAGTTATACAGAGAGTTTCATATGCCAAATGAAGTCCATCTCAAGTTTTACAAAGAGGGCACCTTTCTATGTAGGAAGCAAGATCACATTGCAAATCCAGCTGATTCTGATTACTCACTTCCTACAAAGAAGTTGAAAGTGCTATGCAATCATCTGCTCCACCTGAAATTCACCTATATATCTTCACAGTGCCATTTCAGCTGTTTTGAAAAAAAAAAAAAAAAAAAAAAAAAAAGCGTCACTTGTGGAGCCAGTCTTGTAAGCTACAAGGTTTTGTAAGTACAAGAGTTTGCCTCTGAATAAGAGCTTCTGAATTTGGCAGGTGTCTTGGCCTTGGTTTTCCTAGACTTTCATCCAAGAAGCAGTATTATTATAGCTATTGTCATTCTTTAGTCATTTATCTCCATTTTCCTTCCTGCATTTCTTCACAGTGGTGAGGAAACTAACTCAGGTGAAAACCACAAACCCTGAGCCTTGTTTGTTCAGGGTTCATCCTATATGTCTGTATATGTTTGTAAGAGAAATACAGGTTGGAGGAGAAAAGAATTTGAGGCACTAAGGAATCAGTCTGTGTACACTCACTTAGAAGGCAGCTGTAATTGCACTACCTTTGTAAATAGCTCCCTTAATAAACTGATTATTACTCTGAATGGTCAATGATTGCTCATAATTCACTGCTGCTAGGTTATTTCTCTTTACAGAGGGGGGAAAAAAATAAAAGCTCTGGTCCTTCCTTCAGAGAGTTGTGCACCCAAGATTCTGGTGGGAATTGTGTTATGTTGGAGTCTGACACAGCTCTCCATGTAGTCAAATAGAGCCCCAGTATGCTCCCACAGGCAGAGCTCTCATTCACAAAGGGGAGAAGTTGTTGCTCCATTTCATTGACATTCCTTATTCCGCATGGTGTCTTCTGTGAAATCTTCTACATCCACCGCACCCCCCATCTTTACTATAGATGAAAATTAATGAATGGAAGTTTTATGTGCCATTAAGTATGAACTGAACCCTCTGCTTTTGGTATTCTTTTCCTTCCAGAGTTCTTTTTTGGTACAACATATCTGCCTCAATGCATTTTGTTCCAGTGTATTTTTTAAATATCATTAAAGTACTTTCCCTAGACAAAGCGGAGGTTAAAATCCATGTTATGAAGCTGTTAATTAAGGAGACTGAAGTGTTGGTGTTTTCTGGTTCCTTCATATGTTCCTTCATAAAGCTTATTCTTGTGAAGTTAAATGTGGCTAGACTCTGAGTTGTTATAACGTTTTGTAAATATTTTGTACTCATAGAATCTTTTCTTTACAATGTTCTGATTTCTGTGAAAATCAACAAAAGCTAAGGCATTTGGCACCACAGTAAGAGTAATCATATTCTTTAAGGTATAGAGCTGTTTGGACTACTAGTATTTCCATTAGGGAAGTAATTTCTGTGTTTTACCATTTTTTTTAAACGTCTTGGTTATTCATCAGGTTATCAGAAAAACTTTGCTCTCTTACTTCATCATCTTCCCTCATGTGCTCATTTCAAAAAAAAAAAAAAAAGACAAAAAACTAAACAACCTTGAAGTAATTAAATACTGTGCTACTGTACAAATCCTTCATAATCATTATAATGAAATCAAGGACTCCATCCTTCTGCCATGGTAAAAATTTCAATGATTTCAGCCATACAGGGTAGGACTTGAAGCATGTCTCATGAGGAGAGGCTGTGAAATCAAGTTCAAAATAATTTGTTATTACTTCTTAGAAATATATTTTTATTTTCCTAGTGACTCACAGTTATTGTTATCTTTATTTTTCCTCTTTCATCCATTTCTTAGCAAAAGTCATATATTCATAATTTTATTTTCAGATTCTCCTGGCAATGATTCAGAGACTCAGGAAATTTTCTCCCAAGCTCAAATAAGTCAACCGCCAGAGTTTCAAATTCTGGCAATCCAACTTCTCCAAGGTCTCGTAAAAATTCTGGGCTGTTATCTCCATATGCCTGATAGTGTTTTTTTTTTTTTTTTTTTTTTTTTTGTGTGTGTGTGTGTGTGTGATCGTAATTAAAACAGTCTGTCCTTTCTCTGTGACTTCAGGAGAATGGCAATGAGTCACAAGAGCTCTGAAAAAGCTAGAAGAATAGAGACTAAAGTTATCAGCCCTGAAGCACTGAATCATCTATATTTCATCTACAGAAACATAGATGCAAAGCACTACCACCTGCTTCTTAATTCAGTTGTCTTCAGAGCAAGTCTACCAAGGCAGAATGTAACATCACAGTTAGCATCAGGAGACAGAGGTAGTCTGGGGTTTGGATGGAACCATAAAAAGGTGAAAAAAAATCATTCAATTGGCATGGAACATTATTACCTTTATGACAACTTTTACTCTTGTGTAATATATTAAACCTTCCCAATAACATGTTTTCAATAATATCTAGATTAAAACACACACACACATATATACTTACATTCTTTATATATTCTATTTTCTTATATATTCTTTAAATACAAGAATATATGAAAAGTGGAATGGTGAATGCAAAAGGCACAAAAATGACACTGAAAACTCAGTGTTGTTTTAGGGAGAAATACTTAGCTTTCAAAATAACATTTTGAAAACTAATTCACTATGATGTTTTATTCTGTAGTATTTGTGACTCTGTTCTTATTTCTCAAGCCCTGATGGTCATTCTCCAAATGTAATTGATTTCCTGTCATTTTGAACAATCTTTAAATAGCAAGAAAGCCTTGAAAGTAAAGAAAGTCTGTTCACTGTGTGGGTTACTTCCCAGCTCCTTGAGCCCCAGTCTTCTCCCTTTTAAAACAAGAATGAGTTTTGACAAAATGTTGATCTGATGTTAGAAGAGGAGATTCTGGAAGATCTAAACTTAATGACAGCCTTAATAGGCTAATGGAATTCCTGAGGATCTTCTTCACTGACAATCTAATGCTTAGGGAAGGAAAAATGAATGTTTGTGTTCCTTGGAAGTTCAGTTCCTCCCTGATGAGTCAAGTAGCTAAGTAAAACTAAACAAACCTGCTTCAGCTCCATAATTATAAGACTCAATATTATCACCAGGTTTGGCTCCGGAATTCTGGGGAGAAGTTGAATGCCATGTGAGAATGACAGCATACATCTGAGGCATCGATATGCTGGCTGCCTCCTTAACGCTCACGGGAGTTCACAAAACCCAGTAACTCTAAAGATTTGGATCTTGGGTAGTATTGCTTCCTATTTTCAAAAAGAGTTGGGTATTTAAAACTTTGATCTGGATCTAAGCTCTGCACAGTGCTATACTTTTTAAGTAGAATAAGGTTTGCTTTGAGAGACTGGATCTGTATCGAAGTGTGCAGTGCTGCACTAATAAAGGAGAACATACCTACAATGAAACAAATACTCTAAAAGGAACAAATGCATTTCTGGTATCATTCTTTTGAAATCAACACAGAAGATGAAATTAGATGCAACCTTGTTAGGGCAAATGTTTTATTTTTATAAACATTTCTCAGAATATAGTAATCTTAAAATATTATCTTATTTTTTTTGATTTCATGAAAACATACAACTATTAAAACAAGAAGGCTTATCAGTTCAATTTTCTATTTAATTTTTATGTAGTTTTCTTTATTTTCTTTTTAGTTTCCTGCTTTATCATTCAGAAGGTTTGCACTGTATTGCTGTACATATTTGGTTTGGTGCCCAGAAATGTATTATTTTAACAGGGTTAGTTCATTAAAAGTTATTACTTTACAGGGGTTCTATCATGCATACATAACTATATGAATGCCCTTCTACAATGAACATTGTGGTACAGCTACCATTAAAAATCTTGCTCTTTCAGGTTTATCATCTCTGCCATTTCAAGTCACATTGACTAACCCAGAACCTAACTTCAGTTTAAAAAACAAAAACAAAAAAATGTGTTAAAATGACAAAACATAGTTCTCATTCTTTCTTCAATAATAATAAAAGTTTATTCTAGCCCTGCAGAAATACAACTATTGGGACTGTGAATTGTCCTTGCTCTGTGCATAGCTATTAATATGCAGAATTGTCTCAGTCAAAACCAGTAGCCTATTCTTAAGAGACCTGCACAAGGAATGACTACAATGCTCTATCAATATCCATTTCGATTACAATATTTTTGGTAACTCTATGTCTCTATGTTGCTCTATCAAAAGTAGCTTTTTTTTTTTTTCTTTTTTTTTTTTTTTTTTAAGAATATCTCCAACTATGATGCAATATGCTGTTGTTTTAAGATTTTGATAAAGTTTTGAATGGCTGGTTTTCTATTGATGAGAATCTAGGTGAATTTGCAAGATAAATTTGTGTTTTTTTTTTTTTTTAAAAAAGGTCATTTCCTTGAAACTGTTTCTATTAAGCTGCATCACAAGTCTATATAAGGGTAAAAATAGAAAATCTGCACAACTTTTGCTGAGAGTTGGCATTAAAAGACTGAGTATCAGTGTAAATGTTATAACAGGGCATTGTGCTAATGTAGTTGGTCAAGAACCAACATTTTCAAGCTAACTGGAAGAATGTTACATGCTAGTGTGATTTCAAAGATACATAAGAGTCTTCAGTATTGAGATAACTACAGGAAGTAAATCAGGTAAGGCAAAATGAGAAAATCCATCTGTTATGCTTAAAGGAGATGGGGCACTTAAATGTTTTACTTCTTTCTCATCATTGCCCACCTGGAATTTTGGAGGATAAGTTTGAGACTGCTTAAATTAATCTGCATCATCTGACTAGGACTTTTAAGTCCTTTGTTGGCTGTGTTTGACATGTTATTCTTTATATTTTCTTACCCTATACCCCAACTAAGTTGGGTTATATTCTTTGTCCTGGTGCTGATGGGATATTACCTGTACTCTTGCTCCAGGGGTTCCATGATTGCAGAATTCTTCAAGATGCAAAGACACTCATGGGTGTAAAGAACTAAGCATTCAATGAAACCTGGAATTGTGGAATTGCTGTGCTTACGTTTTAAAACTTAAAATTTTACCCTATGTATACACACACACACACACATATATGTGTGTATATATATATATATAATTAATGGGAAACAGCCCCAGAACACAGAAAGCATTTTAGAGATGTTGGAAGAAAAAAATAAAAATGCACATCAATTATACAACCTGTAATCAGTATGAACTGTTCATATATTCCACGTATGTAATTCATGTTTGTGTACAGTATTTGTCCATTGACATTGTTTTCTACTGTAATGTAATAATAGTGCTAAGTATTTGGGGAATAACAGCATCTGTGAAAAGGTAAAGGAAAGAATTCACCCTGAACTTGCACAGAAGAGGAGGATCTTCTGTGGCAGCTGTTTTTATGTGATTTTTTAAACATTTGAGAAGTTAATAGTGTTTAAATTCAAATAAGAAATCTGAAGATTGTTATTTCTCATAAGTAGCCAAACTTAGTCTCTCTTAAATGTTGTGAGCCTTATAAATGTCTGTGCGCTTCACTAAAGTGAAAGTATTCTTGTTCACGTGGCAGAAGACTACTCTTTCAACTTGAGAGAGAAAGGCAGAGAATGTTTGGCTGTATGGAGCAGGCAGTTTGTCCCCCGTCCCCAATAGCTACTGTTTGCATGTGACATTGGACTCATTCATTATGATTCTGATGGCTCTCAGGCAAGTGAAATCTTGAGGTTCAATGAGTATGGGAAGAGTTATTTTCTTTAACATTTCTCTCTTGAAAACATACTGTAGTATTATGTGATGTGTGATGTTAGGTGGTATTGTATGCTCATCTTAAAAACCTAATGGCAGCATCTGTTTAGAGTCACTCCACCAGCATCTGCGATACTACTGTGTTTTTTATATTGCATGGAATTGATGATGCACGAATACTTAATGAAGTCTTTCTTCTCAAAACAAGGCTGTATTGAAGGTAAAAGCACCATGAGGCTAACTTTCTGTGGCCAGTTCCCTTTGATTTCACTGGCTTGCTATCAAAAGCAAATCTCCAAAACTTTAATGACACCTGCATCTTATAGCATTGGCCCATTGATTTCAATGAAACACTATTACAAAAAATAAAAAAATAAAAATCTCAATTTATTTCAGTACTCACTTTTAATACCATTAGACCATTGATTTCCCCCTATCATAGTGTCAAGACTCGCATACTCAAACACTTCATAAAGACAAAAATAAACCTCAACATACGTACTTAAATGGAAACTTATTTGGTTTTTAGTTTACCGATTCCAGAGCAGTAGTACTGAATATTATGC
>NC_048897.1:10705087-10721901 GCF_011077185.1 Oxyura jamaicensis | reverse complement strand
GGGGGGGGGGGGGAGGCTGCGGGCAGCCCCCGGCGGCACAAAGGAGCGGGGGCGGCTGGGGACGAGCCGGCGGGCTCGGCGCTGCGAGCACGGGGCGTGAGGGGGGGGTCCGGAGGGGGGGGGGGGAGGCGGATCTGCCGCGGGGTTTTGCGCAGCCCCCGGCGGTGTAATTGCTGTGTCGGAGCGGCAGCAGGGCTCGGCGCGGGCACGCACAGCGCACACCTTACAACTTTGACTAGCAATAACATTGCTGCACACTAGGAGGGGAGGAGAGTCAGCTCCCTATAATAGGGCACAAACTCTGCCATTGCACAAAAGCGGCGCGTTTCCTCGCTGCTGAAAACCGTCCCTTCATAGAAAGGAAAGAAAGAAAGGAAGAAAAGGGGGCCTGGGGGGGGGGGGGGGCCAGCAAAAGCAAGTTACCAAGAGCAAGAACTTGTGCTGCAACAATCCTCCGCTCTTCCTCCTCTCCTCAGGACTCTGGGAGCAGGGATATTCCTCCCCCTCCCCCCCCCGCGCAGTTGGCGCTAGCCCAGACTGTGGTCAGCCGCCTTTATTATTACTTCATTGAGACAGAGAAATCCTCTAAGACTCGCAAGCGCGGTCGGGGCCGCGGGGGCGCGGGGGGGGTGGAGGGACGGGAAGGAGGAGGGAAAAAAAGGCAACATTTGCTGCTCATCATTTTCACTGCACCGCTAAAGTAATTGCGCCCCCCTCTCTCCTCCCCGTCCCTCCTCAGCTTGGATTTTTCTCTTATACCTACAGCTTTAGTGGTATTAGACATACCTTTTTCTTTTTTTTTTTTTTTTTTTTTTTTTTTTTTTGTAGCTCCGATATTCCCCCCCCCCCCAACCCCGGGCGGGGGGGGGGCGCGCAAATGGGGTAAAACCCCCCCCCCCCCCCCAAGCCCCCCCAAACTCCTCTCGATCTCAGCCCGGCAGCTCACATCAAAGCGCCCTTCCTCACTCACAGTGGCCGCCACTCACTAATGGGATTGCAGCGTGCCTGGCTCTGCTGCTGCAGCCGCCGGAGGGAGAGTCGCCGCTGCTGCACCTCTTCGCCGACAGTCTCCGGGTGCTGAGCCGCGGGGATGATCAGGATCTTCCCGGATTTCAGCGTGCAGGTGACGGCGGCGGCCGGCGGGGCGGCCGGGGGGGTGCCGGCGGCGCCGGGCATGGGGCGAGCCGGCGCCGCGGCCAACGGCAACCCGCAAAACGTCCAGGGCATCACCTCCTACCAACAACGGTGAGCACCGAGGGGAGAGGGGTGTGCGGCTCTTTCCGAAGCTCCCTCACTTGCTTTTTCTTTGTGCTTTTGTGTTTCTTTGTTCCCCCCCCCCACCCCCCCCTTTATATATATATTTTAAAAATCTCTCCTTGCTCTGTGATTGTTGGGGGGGAGCTTTTTTGGGGGGGGGGGTTTTTTCTCCCCCCCCCCCCCCTTTTTTTTTAATACAGCATCTTTTAAAATGCACTGAGAAGTAAACACAATCTCCTAGTTTTGTCTTGGATGAGCTGGAAAGCAACAATAGCGGGAAAAAAAAAAAAAAAAAAAAAAAAAGTGAGACCCCGGCAGCTTAGCTTGGCTGCTTTAAAGTTTGGGATCCCGTCCGCTCATCCTTTCTAAAGAGGAATTTCTCAATGTCAATGCCTTGTGCAAATCCCAGTGTGTGGCAGCCAGGGGGATAATTGATCAAGGTATGCTGATTGATAATTTGCTTTCAGCCAAGAAAGAGAACAATTTTCACTTGGGGTTGCACACTTGCAATTCCACATTGTAGTTTAATAGTATTATCATGTCACCTGTTACTACAGGGAAATATAGCACGAAACCCTAAATATAGTCAGCACTGTTATTTTTTCATCCTAAATGCATTCTAATGCAAATGCAGGAAATTCACATAGAGCGCCTTTAGGAAGCAAAGCGCAGAAAGTTAGCAGTATAGCAGTAAGTCATAACGAAGTTTAAAGACCTTCCCCATTCCCCTAACAATCCATCGATATGTGCTGATACTAACACGAAGCTTAATTAATGACCTGACATTTCTTTGTGCTTCTGCGAGGCAAAACCTGAAGTTTGGCTCTGGTAGGTTTCTTTATGATAAGCTTAGCACCGAAGTCGAGTGCTAAAAAAAAAAAAAAAAAAAAAGAAAAAAAAAAAAGTAAAAAAGTAGCTAAGTAGCTGACAGACAACAGATAAATAAATGTAGGCTGAAATCGGAACAAAACAATTACATTTCTCTAAATGCAATAAAAATGGCACTGTCCCAACTATCTCGCTTTCCCACATAGCATTAAATTAAACCATGAGGAAAATGCGATATAATCACAAGTATCCGAACTAAAACATCTCTATAATGTAAAAGCAAAATCATAGAAAGTTTTAACATGATATGTCAAACAATTGGTTGAGGGGCCAAATTCAGATAATTTTGCTGTTCAGCAACTTTGAGTTGCTTCCTATAGTTTTGGAAAACACCAGCTCTATTTTCCATCTGATTCCCATGATAGAAAACGTTTGTTGGTAACTTTTGTAGGTTTTATTAAATGAAAAAAAAAAAAAAAAAAGGAAGCTGATACTCCTGAAATAATCCCTGATGATGCCCAAGCACTTTCTCAGCTGGCGACCATTAGAAACTAAGCACGAGTCTCGTTTTGCTCAAGCAAGCACACCAGTCTTTCATATCTAAACCAACTTGACTGTGAGAAATATAAAGAATGGATTAAAGTTGATTTCTTTTCACGGTTTCGGTATAATTTTTGTCACTTATAAAATATTTAAATTACAATGGAAACTGACGGACACTTTAACGAGGAAGTACAGGCAGCAATCACAATAGTTTAGTCTGTGAAGTGGGGAAGTCAAGGGTCAGAAATGTCAGATTGGCTTTTAGACAAATGAAAGAGACCTCTGGAGACTTTAAGTTAAACAGAAGTATGTAGTCAAGGCAGCATGCGAATTTTCAGTACCTCGCGTTTAATAGTTTGATTATGTCAGCCTGTAATCAGGCAAAAGTTAGGCACCACTTCTCCCCAAACTCCCAACACCTCTAATCCAAATATTGCTTAGCAGATACTCAAGCGCTCGGACTAGTAAGAACCCAGAGCAGCCTGGACGTCTTGCAAACTAACCTAACAAGGGGAAACATTTTTGCACTTCTTCCAAGTATTAACTGTATCTTATCGGCAGCCAGCGCTCTTTCCTTTGAACGATTTTTAATTCGAGCTTTTTGTAAATACTTAAAATACAGCGGCCGCAGCCACCTTCTTGAGCAGTTGCAAAAAGGCGAGGTGACACCTGTTAACTTTTTTTTTTTTTTTTTTTTTTTTTTTTTTTTTTTCCGTCTTCTTCTTCTTTTTGGAGGCGAGGAGACCCGTGCCGGACAGAAACGGCATGTGATACTTTGCAGGTCGCCCCTCTCGCCAGCCCTCCGCCCGCACCCCCGAAGCGAGCCCCGGCCGCAGCTGCGCCCGCGCCGCTTCCCCCAGCGGCTGCGCACCTGCGCGGCGGAGGCTGCGCGGACACGGGGCGGGAGGCGGAGGGGGGCTTCCCTCTGCGCCCCCCTCCCTCATTCCCTCCCGGGGGACTCCGCGCAGCGCCGGGAGCAGGGTCAGGGGGGCCAAGCCGCCTCCTGCGGGAGGAGCCCCCCCGGCCTCCGGCGCGCACCCAACTTCCAGGTGCTCCGGCAACTTCTGCCCCGCTCGGAAGGGCGCTCCCGTCCCCTCCTCCCCTTCAGCCCCCCCTCTCCTTTATTCTCTCCCATCCCCCCGGCACTGTGGCGGAAAGGTTTGTCGCGGAGAAATGCTCCCGACGGGCCGGGCTGACCCGTCCCCCGGGCGGGTTTCCCCGGGAGCAGGATGAGGCCCGGCAGGCTGTCCTTCCAAGGCGGCGGCGGAACGAGCCGCGAAGTTACCTTGGAGATGGGAGCTCTCCGCGGAGGAGCGCTTTCTCCTCCAAAAGCTCCTCGCGCCCGGCTTTTCCCGACGTCCTGGAGGAGACAAGAGATAGCGGTTTCTTTTCCCCGCTCCTTTCTTTTGGGCTTAGTTTCATAACGTCCGGTGAAACGGCAGCAAATCCTGCCCCCTTCCCCTGCTGAGGGGCTCGGCGCCCCCTGGCACACCCCCGGCCCCGCCATGGGCCACCCCGGCCGCAGAGGGGACTTGGGGGCTGGCAGGGGGCTGCCCGGTGCCGCTGCCGCCCGGCACGGGGGCACCCCCCCCCCCCCCCCCCCCCCCCCCGTCGGTGTGGGCACCGCCACCGCCCGGGCCCTCGGGAGCCCACGGGGATGCCCCGACCGCGCTCGGGGTGAGCCTGGGGGGTCTCCGCGCCCGCGGAGCTGTGCGGGGAGCACCCCCCGTCCCCCCGCTCTCCCGCCCGCCTTGGCCCCGCTTCCCCGCCGGAGCCCAGACTCCGGCGGAGGAAAGTGTGCGAAACTGCAACTGAGTGGCGTTGTTGCGCCGGCACCGGAGCCTGCGTCCGCTGCACGCAGAGTGAGAGCGGAGCCGGGGAAGCAAGCTGGAAAATGCCCAGAAATACTTTCCCGGCGGTCAAGCCCGGAGAGCCCTGACTCCCCTCCTTCCCACCCCAGCCCCCGCCCCGCTCGGCCCGTGCCCCGGCGCCCCGCGGAGCCTGGCTGCGGCCGCGGGGTGCGAGCGGCGGCGTGCGGGTGTGCGAGTGTCTGGGTGTGCGTGTGTGCGTGTGTGTGTGTGTGTGTGTGTGTGTGTGTGCCGCACCTGCCGGGCGATGCCAGCGGCCGGGCTGCCCGCCGGGGCTGCGCCGCGGCTCGCTCTCCCCGCCGCCGCCGCCGGCGGCCGTCGCTGCCTGCGCTGGGCATGTCTCTGGGGCCGGCGGGGCCCCGGCTCCCTCCGCTCCTCGGCTTATGGACGGCGGCAGCGGCTGCAGCAGCGCTAGCGAGCGAGCGAGCGAGCGAGCAACCTGCACCAGGACCGCGCGGAGGAGCGGGAGCCCGCGATGCTTTGGCCTCAGTACTTTTCCTTAGCCTGTCTGGCTAACCGGGGCCATCGCTGCCGCCGCTGCTGCTGCTAGACACACAACACACACCAACATCAGGAGGGGGAAAAGTAAGGGAGAGAGAGGAGGAAAAAAAAAAAAAAAAAAAAAAAAGCAGGAAGATGGCGCCCACCAAGCCAAGCTTTCAGCAGGATCCTTCCAGGCGAGAACGGTAACACTTTCTCTTTATTGAACCTGCAGCAGCAGCAGCAGCCGCAGCAGCGCCGGGCCGCGCCGTGCCGCCGCCGCCGGGGCCGGGGCCGGGCTGGCTGCCATGCCGGGGTGGGGGGACCTGCCGCCGGCCCCCGCCGCTCGCCCCGCCGGGCACCGGGAGTTCCCCCCGGTGCGTACCACCGGCCGCCGCGCACACGCGCCGACACACGGACGCACACGCACACAGACAGACACACGGACACAGGGCGAGCCGCGCGAGCAATCCCGCTCCGGCAGCCGCACGGCGAGCGGGCGGGCGGGAGTGCGTGTGTGTGTGTGTCTGTATGCCTGTCTGTGTGTGTGCGCGGAGCCGTGAGGCCCCCCCCGGGGCTCCCCCCCCCCTCTCGGCGGCGGCGGGGGGGCGGTGGGGCGCCGCGCCAGGCCCGGCTCTCCGGGCGGCCCCGCCGGTGCGGTTCAAGTGCGGCTAGGCCGGAGCTTGGGGGGGGTGCTCGCCGCCAGCTGCCCCCCCCCCCTCAGACTCCCCCTTTACCCTCCGCCACCGCCGCCGGGCGGATGCTGGCGCCCCCCGGGGCGGGCAGAGCGGAGCCGGTGCGCGGGCGGGCGGGGGGCGGCGTGCGGGGCCCGGCGGGGGGGCGGGGGCCGCGAGCAGGGTGCGCTGCCCCCCCACCCCCCATGAGCTCCGGCCGCCCCCCCCTCGCCCCCCCCCGGCCGCCCCCGGGCACATTTGTTTGGGGGGAGACCGCGCGCTATTAATCTGCGGCGCCGCTGACACGAATTGCCCGTAGCGGATTTGTTGTAGTAAAGTGAATCTTTCTAGAAGTGCGTGGTAGGAAACGGGAGTACAAGTTCATGTGATGTTACTTTGTGGTTCTTACAAAAGTCCTCGCAGCTCCGGTGCTGCACCGCCAGGAGATGCGTGCCCACAAGGAGAGAGGGGTTCGGGTGGGCTTTTTATTTCTTATTTTTTTTTTTTTTATCCCTTCTTTCTTCTCCCCCTTCGGCGCTAGAAAGGAACTGGAGGGTAAGGGGTGAGGAAGGTTCCTGGCTTGTCGTAAAAATGAAAATTAACATTTAGACAGCTTTTAAAAGTAGCTGGATTGTGTGTTGCTCGGTTTACACTTCACAGCACAAGTAAGCCTGAAAAATATTTAACCAAAAGTAAAGTATAGGGGACTGGGTTCTTTTTAATCTTAATTTCAAACTTCTTTAATATATATATATATATATATATATATATATTCAGCATGATCAGCGCTTCCAGGATAGCTTCCAAACCCCGCAGATTTTGTCTAGATATCTATGTTATTTTTCCCAACGAAGCGGCCTGCCCCGTAACAGGAATACATACATCTCATATTCACTACTGAAGTGTTAGTGTAGGCTGCATTAGTATTAACTGTTGCACTTTGACAAGGCTATATTGATATGTAGCCAAATCTGGAGATACATGTAATGGGAAAACAGTGCATTCTCAGCAGTCAGTAACTTAGAGATTCTCATCTTCAACTATAAATATTTTTTTAAAGCTCCCTGTTTCAGGGGCTGCAGGGGCATTTCTACTGTGCTAATAACACTTATAGCAGCAGGCTTTTCTGCTGTAGAGTTCTTTGTTGGGAAAACAATTTGTATCAGTAAGTCTCGTCCCCCCCCAACACACAATTCTGCTGTCTTCTTTCTGAGAAAAGCACTATATTAGTACTAAGTGTATTTGCCAGAATAGCTTCAGTAATCTCTCCAGCAGAAGCATATTTGTGTGCCATTTTGGGAATTTCTCTGAGATAGGAATCTTGAAGATAGAATTAATTTCTAGGGGAAACTTCATAGCCTGTGCATGAGTGCTTTCTTTATCACCTGTCTCCATTTGGCATTCGGCGAAGGTAAATCAAAGTGCGCGATTTGTTATTCTGCTCCACTTGAGAGCTGAACTAAATAACACTTGGTCTGAAATTCTGATTGAAGTTGTAGGAGGATATACTGTATTTAATTTAATGCCCTTTAATAGCATCTTCTTGTTCAGCTCTGATGCTGTCATTTTAAAGGTTGGATCGGAGTAGTTTTTCCCTGTAGGGAGTGGGAGGAGTAATCATTTCAGGGGAAAAAAGTAGTCTAAATTCCTAGAACACTAATAGCCCCAAACTTGGCCTAGTGTCCAAGCAGTTGCCTTTTGCCATTAGGGTTCACTTTCTTACCGTTCTTTACAATGCTCTCTGAACAGTTTAGGCGTAAATATCGCACGTGTGAGTTGATGACATCTTTTGTATCAGAAATAAAGTCAATCTACGTGTTCTCTTAAAAAGTTTCTGAAAAGATACAGCAATGCTTCAGTAAGCAGGCCCTCGTGTTCTTTTTCTTTAAAATTCTGCAATGTGCTCCCACAGTCTTACGTGTAACTGTTTATTTTAGCTGTTTTGTACACATCCTTTCAACTGTACGTGTCAAGCCACTTGAGACGCAGGGACATATAAGTTACTTAAGGGGTTTTTCAGGCTCTTTTCTTAGTTGCTACTTCAATAAACTAGTTCTCAAGATGAAGAATCCCGTGAGTGAACTTTGCGTACGGTCTTTGTTTAGTCTTCTTTTCAGCAATATTTAGGTAGATGGTGTTATTGTTTTCCAGCAAGAGGTTAATAATTAGAAAACAAATATAAAAGGTGGTAGTCTTTGATGCAAGCAAGCACTTGAATTGTTTTGAAACTTTTCCACCTGTTTAGATTTTTGAAAGGATGCTTGAGAAGTTGCACACATAATTTGATTTTATTTTAAACTATGAGTGTTAGCAAATTTTACAGTTACAGTAGGAGTTTAGGGTTTTTTAGTTGTGTGGATATATAACCAAGAAAATTAAATAGACAGAAGTGTCATGCATATGATATGCCAGCATTGATTTGTAAAGCATATCATAATATCAGAGTGCTATTGGTTTAAAGTGAAAGAGAAAAATAAACACCTTTATTTTGGCATTTCTTTCTAGAGCATGAGCTTAAACATAGCAGTGATAAATGATGATATGCATTGTCTAACACTTGCTTTTATATAAATAGCTCCAGAAGATTGCTTAAATGATAATCGAAAATATGAAATAGGGTGGCCTTCATATCACAAGGCCAAGGGTCTACAAATGGAAAAACTGAAATAATGAAATATTTCCAAGGCAACAGACTGTCAACAAGAACAGTAATGCATGGGCATATCATAGAGCTACCAGAGAGGATATTAGATCTTATAGCTCTAGAGCCAGGAGTTATAATGACCTTTATTAAATAGAGCCCTCCCACATTACAACAATCTTTCCTATTTCTGATTTATGGATTAGCAGTCATACTACTCTTCATAATTTGAAACATTCTCCCACCATATTTGATTTGCTGCATTTTTCTCCACTGGAATCATACATTATTTAGAGCTTACATGAGAGTATTGATCAACAAAAGTTATATTACATATTTTCAGTAACTAATGGGATTCCGAATAACAAGGTTTTGTCTGCAGCACTGTTTCTGCATTCTTTACAGCACAACTGTTTTTTTTTTTTTTTTTTTTTTTTTTTTTCTTACAAGTTTTATCTAGTTAGCTTGTTTTATACCATTATAGGGATACTGTATTGTAATCCTATATTATTAATACATTTTAAATAATTAGAGAGTTACAATAACAGATTATCCCAGCACCCAGAACTGTAGGTATTTTATAGAGAACATCAGGATATATTGTCAACATCCGTCTCCTTTTATTAATGTCTCACTGGAATTTCAGACTCTAACATATTGGCAGTTTCAAATCACGTTTTTTTGAAACTTGGCACACAAGTTGCAAGCCCAGATGGGAATTTTACTGTGAGAGTGATGTAAAACAGTTGTTGAAAAATTGACATTTGAGGCATTAGGTTCGTCAGCATTCTTACTAAAAAGTACAAATAGTTTAAATAAATATTTTTTTCATAAAAAATGTATTCTAAGATAAGAATTTCAAATAGCTGATACTGAACATAAAAATTAACTCTTATCATTTCATAAAAAAATTGGGATTGATTCTGCTTTTATTGAGGTCAATAAGATGAAGACCTTTCACAATAGTGGCAGAATTTTAATTTAGCATCAATTTGTTGTTGTTGTTGTTAAGTTTAATGTTATGAGACATTTCCTCAAATCTCATTTCATGTGAGTGAACCTTACGTTCAGTCAGTCTATCGGATTCATTTTATATTATTGTCAGTGGAAACTCCTGCAGGAGTAAAAGCACCTCATGTGAGATGAGATTTCAGCATTAGTCACGTTATTTTAAAATGAATTAAGTGAACTTGTTCTGTGGGGTGTCAGCCTGGAAATCTGTTTTTATATTTTAATTTCAAGGTACATAGCCATGACTTTTCATTTCCCCCCAATCATTTGTTTTGTTTTGTTTTGTTTGTTTATGCTTAATGTTTGCCTTTTTGCTTTTGTTTTTGAAAGAGGCTGCCAAAGATTTATGGCCATAAGAGGAAATGTTTTGAAATTTTATTTTATAATAATTGCATTTTTTTCAATTTCTTTCTGTGTAATATTTACAAGCCTACTGTGTGTAATTTTTAGTATACAAAGTCCCATTAGTGCGAATGAGGTGTGTGACTTTTTGTTTAATAGGACTTTGCATAGCAAGGATAATTTGTAATAACATTGCGTTTTACTGCATAAGATGTACCATAGTAAGAATAAAATGGTTGCCTCCATGTCTTATATGACTAGAGCATTGTTCTGTGACTAGCTCGAGCAGTAGTTTTGGAATACGCAAAGTCGTAGTCAATGAATAGGAGCGTTGTGCCATTGATTTGAACAGGATTCTGAGTAGTAAAAATATTAATTAATTTTGTATTCTATAGTAGACTACTACACGGGACAAAGAAGGTACGGTAAGGGTGGTATTTGTGTCTGTAACTTGGGAGAACTGGACTCCGTCTTTGGGATAATATTGAGTTCAAGTTGTACCTTAATCTTTAAAAAGTCCCAAATGAAATTATCCCTATAATTAAAGTATACTCCAGGAAATCACAAGTAAGGATAAAAGTATTTTACTATATAATTCAATGTATATGAATTTATTCTCAGTGAGACAACAAGGATAAGCTTTAGCATACTTTAGAGGGAGGAGGATTGGACTTAGCATCTGTGTATTATTATAAAACATGAAAGTCCTGAGATTCTCAAGTAAAGATGGAACAGCCCTCAAGGAGATTCTGATCTCAGTCTGCTGCAGCCCGATACTGAGAGTTATGTATCTTGCGTGCAGGCAAGAGTCAGTCACATTATAGAACAAGTGATATGTAAGCAAGGATTTGAAATGGATTACCAAAAGCGGACTTTTGAAGATTTGTTACAAGCGATTTTTCTAGCAGTTTGTGTGTTTTGTGTTCTGGACTTTCACTCTTAGGCCATTTCTTGCCATTTGTCTGTTCCGGGGAACTTCTCACCGATGTCATTACAGCAGCTGAAGAAGAATTTAGTATTAATGCTAAGTATTTCTGTAGCTATGTTGTTTTTGCTGTTGTTTTTGTTGATTTTTTTTTTTTTTAATATAGCTTAGTGTGCTTAGAAAAGGCTGTCAATGTTGTTACACGTTTTACTGATGAGATAGTTACAAAACATTTTTGAAAACTAGCAGAAGTGGCAGAAGATGTCAATGTTAGTACTAGCAATAAAATTCCAGCCCCCATTTTGACTGCGTATTCAAAGATTACACTGCCTTCGTTAGAGGAATTTACATTTCTTTTACAGGCGAAACCTCCACTGAAATAAAGTGCTTTCAGAGAATGGCTTGATTGCAACTTAAAATTAGCTGTTAGCTTGATATATAATAGAAGTTCAACACTTACATTAAATAATTTAAGTGGAAAAGTACTGTTCCATTACCTGCAGGCATCTTAGGTTTACATATGTATATAGTGAACTTAGGGGATGTGGTCTGAATAATATGTATGTGTGTAATCTACAATTATGTCCCTGGAGCTTGGATTTTCTGAAGAGACTATTGGATTTAGGCATCTAACGCATACTGCATTTCAGTGAAATATAGGCACCTAAATCCTATAAGCCCCCTTTCAAATACTTGCCTGGGAATTTTGTCTCTAAAAGGCATTTAGAACAAGCTTCATTACACAACACATTGTTTTAAACTGAATTTTATTGAGTAATGAATAGTCTTTGAACACTCAGTTTGGATTAAATCCTAAAGGGTATAGTTTTGCTTGAATTTAGGCACAGAACTGATAGATTTCTATTTTGTCTGAGGGAGGGGGGCGTCATCTGTTTTTCTTTTGCTGATGTTTCGTGTCTGAAAGTCTTGCATATTCACGTTTATGGTTGGTTTACTCACAGCCTAGGTTTATACGACTTAGGTGGCTCAGAATTGTCCTTCCAAGGCTGTAATTCATTTAGCTAAAGTGTGACATACCAAATTTGAGAAGAATGCTTGTTAGAAAGCTGTCTTTTCCCAGAGATGATGGGAGGCAGAATATGTTACTTTGTGGGAAAAAAAAATGTAAGTGGGCAGTCTTCACAGGTCAAGGTTGAGGTCAACAGAAAGAACTGAGTGACTGAATCTGTACGGTGCTGGCAGCAGGATTAAAAAGGGGGAAAAAGTCTTTAAAAAAGAGAATAGCTGCCAGGGGTACTTATCCTTCAACCTTCACAGCTGCAAAAAAAAGTAGCTGATTTTATTTGTCTGAGTATAGTCAGCTGTAGGATTGGCATGTTTGCTTTCCCTTTGCATAAATTAGTAATAGTATGGATGGGAGGTTCTGAAAAAAATTACGTTGTAAAAAAAAAACCAAACAACAACAACAACAACAACAACAACAAAAAACCAAACCGTTTTCTCTTGGTAGGTAACAAATAGAAGATGAACATTAAAAGAGATACAAAGGCATTGGGCTGCTTTATTTATTCATTCTTTCTGAGCTGCTACTCAGATGTACAACAAAACTTGTATTTCTTGGGGAAAATCAAAACTACAGTAATTTTTTTCAATGGCTGAATGAGCTAGATAAATGGTACTCAAGTAGCAGTGTTTGAATGATCCAAGTAGTTTACTAAAGTATCTTAATTAATTGGATGTTCTCTTTAATAGTGAGGTTTCCTGTTTGTAGGGAGTGCTCTATAACAGGAACATATATTTGATACGTAAATGATATATATGATTTGAGAAGGCCCATTTTTATTCAAGATCTATTTTTACTAAACAACTGTTTTAGGTTAACAAACAACAAGAAATAAATGGAGGTGACAGAAAATACAGACTTCACATGAGAACAGTGATAGAGAAGATACAGCAGATTCCAGATCTTTCAGACATATATATGCTATTCCTTTTATTAGTCAGTCTACTTACACTCAGATTTTGAATCTTTCCTTTTATTCCTTTGTTAACAGAAAGAAAAATGCCTTTATACGGAAATGTGATTTGGAAACTGTTATTCTGTGCTTTCTGAGAGCAGTTTTTCTTTCTTTCTTTTTGTATTTATTTATTTATTTATTTATTTATTTATTTATTTATTTATTTATTTATTTTGTATTACTTATCAAGATTGGAGTAGCAGTCTGCAGGATGTACCAAACACTGCAGATTCCCTCTTCTTCTCCCCAGAATGATTTGACATACTGAATGGGCATCTTTAGGAACATTCATTATTTAGATTCTTTCATCATGTAGGAAACATTTTGGAGTGATGATTTTTTTTTTTTTTTTTTTTTTTTTTTCTGCTTATTGGTTTTGCAATACTATTGCAAAGAAGTATTTAAATCCTGTTCATTACTTATTTTTTATTGTAGTAATTACCATGTATTACAATATTTGTTTGGTTCAAATAGGAAAAAAGTACAAATTGACTAGGGAAAAGTGTCTTCTCTCTGATAGAGAATATTAGAATATTTGCCTGAAAAGCAAAATTAGAATTACTGTATATTTGTTTTGCTTGTTACTACTTGTGAGGAAAACTTTAAAGATATTCCACTGACTTGTATTCACATATACTGTAAAGTGTAGGCATATGTTGTATGTTAGATAGACACAGTATGTGTATTTGCCTGAAAGGAAATAATGCTAGTTGATTGTCTTCAGCATGCTATAAATGTCTTACTTTAGATAAAGTTAAATGTAAATACACGCATTGGAATGGCGATTTTTTTTCTTCTAATGCTGTGAGGGAAAAGTAGGCTCATCATTTTTTTTTGCACATTTTTATTGTTCTGTGTAAATGTAATTTGTTAATCCTGTGAAATTTGTCATAGATAAATTTGCTTGGATTATCTTGTCACCACCGTATCTGCATTCTTTTGTTCATTGCTTATTCATAATTTAACAGTCTGGCAGTGAGCCTTTTTGGGATGCTCACAAAAGATATATGACCTCTACCAGCTGCTACTATAACCTGCAGAATGCACAGCAAGACATTAGAAATGTGAGGATTCCTCTACTGATTAAAGTGCTCTTCATTTAAACAGTCTGTTCATAAGAATCTCAGGAATCTTTGTGGGTAGCAGTTTTGATTTTTCTTTTCTCACAAAATTAGTTCTAACATTTTTATTTTTTTTTCCCTGAGTGGGAAAACTAACATTGAATCTTAAGATGGTGATGCTTTGCTTTCAAATGGACTAATGGAAATTAAATCCCTCATTATATATGCATATGTATACATAAGTGTGCATGTGCATATACACATTTGCATATATCTTTACCTATCTCTCTCTATGAACATATATATGTATTTCCTGCAATTTTAGAGTGGGAGAAATTAGTACCAATGTATGTTATTTTAAAACTAGCTCTTCTATTAGGATATTTTTCAACACATATTATCCAGTACTAATTTACAGAAGAGTTGTCTGATTTAACCCTGCTTTAGCCCCAGCATCTTACAGATTGTATTGTGTAAATACTCAATATTATACAGTACACGAAAGACATTAAATAGAATGTTACTTGAAGTGTAACAACATTTTAGATTTTCATTATTCTCCTGACTCGGTTTAGCATATAAATTTTTTCCCCTTTTTACTTTTTTTTTTTTTATTTTCTTCTTCTTATCTGCAGATCAGCTTGTGAGTAATGGCTAGTTTTTACCTCCCCTTTGTGCTGGCACATGATTATAGTTCAAAATAATTCATTGCTAATCCATGCAGTATTGGTTCATCTCCATCACTCTGTTTTGTGATTAGAGCCTCGGGCCTGTAAGAACATCCTTCTGCACAGTTTTCTGCCCTGATTTTCTTTGACTGCAACCCATATTTTAAACAGTTCTGTCATTACCATTCACTCACCAACCCTTCTACATTTTTCAAAACCATATCAATTACAAGAAATTAATATTTTGGTGGGGTTATTTTTCAGGAGTTTATGAAAAACACTTGTTTTCCACTGCAGTAAGTCTCCAGCAGTGGCATATAGGGTTTGGTTCATCTCAGTCAATGATGGAAATCTGACTTGAGTTTTTCATTTTTCCTTAGCAGTCTGATTTTCCTTTGTACTTATTTACATTAGGTGCTTCAAGAAGTCCAGGATCTCAAAAAGAAACCATGCCTTTTTGAAACAGACTATCGTAGAAGAGTAATTACAGCCTTGTCATTTTTAACACTGTATTTCAAACAGTGCTGTTGTAAAATAAAGCTGATGAAGGAACTTTTAAAATATATAGGGCCTTATCCTACCATGATCACTCCCGTTGAAGTCAGTGTTTATCAGGTCAGATATGAACTGATACGACATTAGAGCTGAGCTAACATGATATAATGATATCGTACCTTGATGAGATTTAAATTTAATATTTCCAGATTATGAAGCAAATCCATCATTTTATTTCACATCAAATAATACCAGTTTTATGAGAAGGTCATCCAAAAGATTTTTCAAGACTTTGTTTCAGCATTGGGTAGTCCTGTGTTCCTTTTAATAATTACTTTCATCTCATTGTAGCCGTGTGTTTGAAAGTGTAGGTCAATAAGGATGATCGCATTCAGAATTTCATGATCTGTGTAGTGGAACAAATTGAAAGCAAAGCCTGTATCAATCACTGTGAAGGGAGGGTTAATTGTTACTGCTTCTCAAGCCTCTGGACAGATAAACCAGTAATGAAATACTTATTGCTCTGATATGTGAATGGTTAAGGATGAAACAATGGAAACAGAAGCAGTCTTCAAAGATAACAAAAAAAAAAGCAGAGAAAAAAGAATAATCTGGACTAAAGTAAGATACTGTATATGCTATGTATTAACATTTTTAAAGTATATATTTTTTTCATCTAATACAGCCTTCTGGTAATGATGTAAGACAGCAGAACATATTAGGTTTCTAAAGTGAATACAAAATATGAATTTGAAAGCTTTTATTATGCAAACAATTTAAAATGGTTTACATGATGTCTGGACCTTAGGTAAAACTAACATTTCTAGCATTAAGTGTTTTCTTTTCATTTCTTTGTTTTTCATTTGTGGTACTGTTAAGTTTTTTTTTTTTCTTTTTTTTTTTTTTCTTTAAAAGCACAGCTGTATTTACTAAATCGAGTATGTTTTATTTCCTTGTGAAGTCATTTAAAGCGTTTTGTCTACAGCCAACCAGGACACTAAAGGAGTATTTAAAGATAGAAGCAGCAAAATAAAAATGAGTGCAAAAACAAATTATGATATTACAGTAAACATTTAACTATTTCTAGAATGTGAACTTAACATTTTAAACATCTGTTAGTTACTTATATGTTGAAATATATGCAAAAATATTTAGCCAAATTGAAGTCTTAGGCCCATGACAATCATCTCAACACAGTGGGTAGTTCTGAAAATTAATGAGAATGATAATACTGTAAAGACTGTTCCAGAGTTTGCCCAAATTCATTATCTAAGACTCTTGTTAAGAACATCTCAAAGAATTTTAACCAGGAAAATATATTAATGGTTCAAAAGCATTTTTCAAAACGGTGATTTCTAAAAGTATAATGGAATTATATATGCAAGAGCTATAGTTAGAAACACAAATAACATAGGAGCAGCACATTATGAAGGAATAGTTTCCAATAGCTGAGGTACTTGGCTTTGATTTTGTCCATAGGTGTCAAGCTCTCCATATTGATTTATATTTTGGGATGGAGGAAATGAAAAAGTGAAGGCAACTTACAAAAATATATGTTTGTGACTCCTTGTTAGCTACTTAATGAGGCCTGTAGCTGCTAAAAAGCTCAGTAAAGTAATTAATTTTATAACTAGTGTAGATGTCTTTTAGACAATTGAAAAGCACTTTTAGGAGGACGGGTGATGAGACACATCTTTAGATTTCTCTTCAGAATGTTAAGAATTTCCTGTTGCCTGTTTCCTGATGGGATTGACGCAGCTGTGTATCATATGGAATGAAAGAGTAACTGAGTGCCTGACTTTGTTTTATGCAAGCTCTTTAAGAAAATGTATGTGTTGATTTTGCCTTTTTTTATTTTTTTTATTTTTTTTTTTCCAGTTCCTTCATATAAATGCTATGTGCAAAACTATACAAGTGGCAGCTAATTATAATTAATTTATCTATTTTCTAAGGGATTGTTAATAACTGAAGTTATTATATTAGTTAAGAATGCTTTCTCTTTCCTTCTCTCTTTCCTTCTCTCTTTCCTTCTCTCTTTCCTT
>NC_048897.1:10641193-10705077 GCF_011077185.1 Oxyura jamaicensis | reverse complement strand
TCCTTCTCTCTTTCCTTCTCTCTTTCCTTCTCTCTTTCCTTCTCTCTCTCTTTCCTTCTCTCTTTGTCTCTCCTTCTCTCTCTCTTTCTCTCTCTCTTTGTCTCTCTCTTTCTCTCTCTCTCTCTTTCTTTCATGTGCAACGAGAATGTGGAATGCTTGGAAGATTAATATGTTGTTTCCATTTGTTTTTTCAGAAGTTATTGATATATAGGAGTGTGTGCAAGTTTGTGTGTATGCATGTGTAATCATTGGAAAAGAGATCAGTTTATAGAGTTTCTTACTCATTTTGTCTGTTTTGCAATCAGTAGCACATTTATAAAACAATTTTCATGGAATATGAAAAAATAAAGAAATACGTGAAGATCTTTTTTTTTTTTTTTTAATAGTAATTTTTGTCTAAGCTGTCCCACATCATGGACAAAGTCTTTGAAGAGAACTCATGGTGGTAAACTGCACTAATTACATTTTTCAGTAATTACCATCCATGGTGAGATAAAGCTTAGCAGAAGGCTAACTGATCTGGGGATGGGTGGGGAAAAAGAGCTGCAGATCCATAGAAGTGGGGCCATCCTTCTGCTTGCAGCACAGTTCCTGCTACAGGCAGGAGCTGTTTTGTAATGTTGTGTGGTGCTCAGCTCCAGTTAGGATTCATACTACCTCAGTCAGTTTAACTTCTGCTCAGATGGCTGTGTAAGGCAAATTTAATTGCTATACAAAAAATTCCGGTAAATGCAGTGATAAGAGTAAAGCTGCTTAGTAATGTACTGTGGTCCTATTCTGTTGAAGCAGAACCAAACAAAAATGTTGAGTACATTGAGTGAGCAGAGGTGTATGCAACGAAGAGGAGTGATTGCAGTATTGCTTCTGAGAATATCTCCCATACAAGATATTGACTTCCAAATCACTGAGTGAATTCCACTTTCAATCTTAAACTTTGATCCTCTCAACCTGTCAACCAGCTTTGAAAAAGTTGACCACGTCCTTGTTCTTTTTGCCCTATGACTTCTTGACTAATGTCATCTATCTGCTGCCTTTCGATGTTTTAATCACTTCAGTGCATCCTTTGGAGGATCTTTCTCATTCTCCACTCAGCTTCATGTGGGAGTTCTGTATTGTGTTGTCTCTCAGCTGCCCCCATTCTTTTCCCTCATTCTGCTCTTCATCTTTGCATAATCTTATGTGGAAGCACAATTAAAGTATCATCTCCTTGCAGATGATTCACAGGCCTAAGGCACTTCTATCTCGGTGAAAGCATAGCCTCACTTCTCTGTCATCTCCTCCTTTATTTCCTAGCTTAGACTTTCATAGTCAAAACAGATCTCCTGGAGTTCTTTTTCGAAGCTCTCCATCTACTTTTTGAGATAACACTGCCATCAGCGCTTGTCTCATAGGACAAGCACATAACTTGGCAATCTCACTGATGCACACCTCTCCTTCATAGCTTAGCAGCAATTGAAAAGGTAAATAGAATATTTCAAATTGGTGGGGAAGAAATAGAAAACAAAACAGAAATCATAAACACTGGTATAATTATGCCAATCTATAAATCCACAGGGTGTACCGTCAATGCATTGTATGTACTTTTGTTCAATTCAAAATTATTTCAAAAAGATACTGTAGTTCAAGGTAAGGCCATGAAGACTGATAAGATATATGGAAGGAGTTTTGTCAGAAGAGAAGTCAAATAAACTAAGATACTCCATCTTGGACAAAAGATAAATGAGTTAAGTGGTCTATAATATCATGCAAGGCCTGAAGAAAGCAATCATGGAACAATCATTAATTAACTCTAATATAATGAGAACAAGGAAACACCTTATAAAATTCTCAGGAAACAGTTAAAACATATAACAGAAGTTGCTCTCTCTCTCCTTTTTTTCCATTTTCTCCCATAACGTGCAATTAAATGGTGGAATTCCTTGCCTAAGGATGCTTTAGATATCAAAATGTAAACGGGTTTAAAAATGGACTGGGCATTACTCTGTTATGTCTTTGAGTAGCTATTAACATGATGTTGTTGAGGCAACTCTACTTCAGGAAGTTCTTCCACAGCTGATGGCTGGATGCCGATGTGGGATATCAGGGAAAGGAACACTGTCGGTGCTGTATATATTTACTGGCCTGTATATATTTACAGGTATAACTGTTCTGGTTTGTTCTTAAGGTTCCTTGCATTCAGACAACATCTGTGTCTGGCAGGGTTTTTCTGCCTAGTATCCCTGCTATATGTGTTTTCTTACCTACTCTTCAGTTAAATGCTCATCCTCACTACCAAGGAGGATTATTCTTTTTACAGTCCTGTTTGTCTGGAGTCCTTTTACAGAGTTCACTTTCAGAGTGAGACTGTCACTCTAACCACGTCACTGTATATCTCTACTGGCTCTGGTGGCTGCATCAAATATTAGCAACTTGCCATAAATATCAAGAACTTACTTCTTCACCTGGCTGTATCTGAGTTACTATTTCTATTTGTTGACCTTATCCTTCAGTTACAAGACCAGCCCTGCTTACTACAAATACACATTTTCATGCCACCCCTTATGCTTGGTCCAGGACTCCTTTATAACTAAACTTCTTGATTTAGTTCATTAATTCATCTCTCCTCCCAAGATGTTCTTCACCTGAGATGCCCACAAAAGTACAGGAGCATCAAGCTATTTGTAACAAGATATCATTGCTTGTGCTGCTAGCTGTCCTTGCCTTATTGGTTCTAGTTTCCTGTCCCTTATCTGATACTTGCACTGTAAGATATCTAGTGCTAGGGACAGGGTTTTGTTCTTTGTCACTTGGTTACCTAGTGGATGTGTTAATACTACAGTTACTGCTGTTAATCTGAATATTTTTGTTAATAATAATAATAAAATCATATATTATAAGTCTTTACTTTTCTGTGTGCTTGGTTGATCTGGGATTCTGAGTGCCTGTAAGTGAAAATGATGTCTTAAGTGTGTTGAAAAGTGAAAAGCTTTTCTGAATTTCAGAGGAGACAGGACAAATTAATGCCTATAAATCTACTAAATGTTACTGAACACAGAAATTCATCTATTTGAGGAAATGCCTGCACTGACAATGATTGGAGAATGTGGGTGCTTGGACAGAATATCACTTTTTTTTTTTTTTTTTTTAAATATTGTTCCTTGCAACTGCTTTTGGGGATGGCTGGAGATGGGATATGGGAAATATGATTCTGACACAGTACACTTGTTCTTATGTTGTTGTGTAGGATGTTTCTGGAAGCTCTGGTGAGTCTTTTTGGTGTTCCTCTCACTTAGGAAATCATTGTAAAAAAGGCATCAGCTAAGTAGTTTTGGCTAGTATTATTTGTGGCATTGTTGTGGTTTAACCCGGCTGGCAGCTAAACACCACACAGCCGTTCGCTCACCCTCCCCCCTCCCTCTCTGGGATGGGGGAGAGAAACGGGAAAGTGAAGCCTGTGGGTTGAGATAAAGGCAGTTTATTAAGATAGAAAATAATAATGATAATAATAATAATATGTACAAACAAGTGATGCACAATGCAATTGCTCACCACCCGCTGACCGATGCCCAGCCCAACCCCGAGCAGCCGGCCCCCCCCAGCCCGGTTAGCCACCCCTATATATTGTTTAGCATGACGTCAGATGGTATGGAATACCCCTTTGGCCAGTTTGGGTCAGCTCTTCTGGGTTTGTCCCCTCCCAGCTTTTGCTGCACCCCCAGCCTGCCCGCTGGCAGGACAGAGCGAGGAGCTGAAAAGTCCTTGGCATAGTGTAAGCATTGCTCTCCAGCAATTAAAACATCAGCATGTTATCAGCACTCTTCTCATCCTAATCCAAAACATAGCACCCTACCAGCTACTAGGAGGAAAATTAACTGTCCTAACTGAAACCAGGACAGGCATATTTCATAAAAGGATGTGAGATGTGTCACAAAGTAATGACAGCACTTCTTGGTATATTTTTCTCTCATGTTGATATGACTAAGCAAATTTTGTCAAAGGTCTATAATATCAGTTCCCATAGAATTACTTTATTTATGCCAGTTTTAGAAATAAAACTGATCAATTATTTTCCTAAATATGTAAGCTTGCATACTAGCAGAGCATGACTGACTAAACCCATAGTGGTGGGATGTGACTCACTGAATTAGCCCTTACAAGTGAAAGAAGGCTGAGTGGAGGTGGGCAAGGGCAATGTGCCCGTAAAGCTGATGGAATAATGCATTATCAGTTTAATAAAATGAACTCCCTTGTAACTTTTTCCAAAAAGTAATTTCAATTTTAAAAATTACTGCTTCCATGCATGGAACATCTAAAAGAGTCTCATCGGAGAGTGTTGGTCTGGAGAACTTGCTCAGGCAGGGTCAGGTAGAGCAGGTTGTCCAGGACGGCGTCTTGCCAGCTTTTAAAAATCTCCAAGGAAAGGGATTCAACAGTGTCCCTGACCAACTTGTAGTGTCTGACCATCTCATGGCAAAAAAGATTTTCTTAATATTTAAAAGTATCTTCCTGTCTTTGTCTCATCTCTCTACACCTTTGGCTCCATTTTCTTTGTGATGTCATATTAGATAGCTGTGGACAGAAATGACATCTCTTCTTCACCCACTGTTGTTAAGGTTGAATAAGCCCACTTCTCTCAACCTCTCCTTGTACATTAGGTACTGCAGTCCTCTTAAGTATCTTGATGGTTTTCTGCAGTAGCTCACTCCAGTATGCCCCTGTATTTCTTGTAGTAGAGAGCCCCAATCTGGACACAGTACTCCCAATGCAGTCTCACAAATGCTGGAAAGAGGAAAAATATAATTCCACCTGCTGTGTACAGTCTAGTTTACATAGATCCGTAGCCAGTTGGCATTTTGTGCTGCGAGGGTACTACACACTCCTGAGGTCCACTACAAATTGGAGATCTGTTGTTTCTTATGGAGTAGACTACCTCTAAAACTGTTTCTTATTGGTCACTCAGTAGCAAAAACCGATTTTATGGATTTTAGTAGAATATACTCAATTTGAATGTGAGATTTATGACAAAAATGTTAAGGGTGGGCCAGTAGCAGTGATTTTTGATGGCAGAATTAACCTTGATTAAAAGATATAGTACAGCAGGTGCTCAATCTTCAGCTCTGATCAAGTTTGTTATTTGTGATACTGAATATCATGATTCAGGGATTGTATGTTGAGTACAAGTGATAGAAATTCACCTCCAATGAAACTGTGGAAGTGAACATCTATGGCAGAAAGATTGAATCTGATTCTTTTAAAATGCTGGGAAACATCATATATACTAAGATTATGGCTGTGGCACAGTCCACATGATAATGAGCATATTCTGGAAGGGAGAAATCCATGGAAGTTACTAATCAGGATCCTTGTCTTATGCCCAACATTAAACAAAGCTGTTTTGGGAACAAAAACATATTATTCCTCTTATACTTTACATTGTGGACAGGTAATGGTAGCATGCTACAGACATTCAGTAGCATTACAGGTTCAGACTGAAGTAAGTTTCTGCATTTTTAAAAACTGTTCATAAGCCATGCCTTGAGCATCAACAGGTCTCCTGCCATTTCAGATTTTTTTTTATTTTTTTTTTTTATAGTTAGTACATGTATATCCATAGGCATTCTGTAAAACAAACAAACAAACAAAAAACCAAGAAAGTCAGTTCTATATTGTAGGTGATAGGTCATTTAACATCAGTTAGATTTTTTCAGAGGTCCACTAGGTATTCATAAAGGAGAAGCTGAAAATGGACGGTTAATAACAGGAAGAAATGTTTTACTTCCATTAGAAATGTATGTAAGAGAAAACTGCAAATAACTTCAAAAACCTCATGAAAGTTGCAGCTTGTGGCATTTGGGTTAGCTATGTCTGATGCATCTCCAAGAGATGTGGGATGCTTCAAGACTGGAAAAAATAGGATTAAATATTAAAATTTCCCTTCGTGGTGAAGGAATGTTTTACATCACATTGGCAGTGTAGAAATGCACAAAATAAAGTGTAGTGGTTGAATAATTTTTAACAACTGCTTCCGGACATTTAAAAAGAGCTCCTGCAAAAATCTAGCACTTCAAAGCCTAATTTTTCAACCAGTGTTGCAGCTCATGTTGATGCCTGTTATTGACCTGGAAACAGTATTATGACAAGAAAAGAAATCCATGTTCTGTGGAAGCAGCAAGCTGCTGAAGAAATGCTTGCTGCTCAGATGGGCATCAGAGTCTCAAACATTTTAAAAGGTTGGCATTTTGTTCTTCAAATGGATCATAAAGGATTACACTGGCTGCAGAACATGAAAGACCACTACACATATAATAAGGTGGTGATCTACATTCATGATTTTAGTGTTTGGAATAAAACATGTCGTAACACTAGCTTGCAGGCTTGCGCTTGTTTCTGTCCTTACAGTTGAAGCACTGTGCTTGTGTGTGGGAGGGCTGAAAAGAAAGAAAGAAAAATTCTCAGGTCAAGTTGACCTTTGTGAATAAGGAAATGTCTTCATGAAGAACAGGTAAAGTTTACTAAGGGAATGGACTTCTTCATTTGTGGAGAAGAGGATCCCAAAGGGAATCTTTGAGGGGAAGAGTTACCTTCTAAGTGGAAGAATTACAGAGTTTTGTAGAGCTGTCCAACATTTTCTAGAAGGACCAGATCACAGGTACTGAAAATTTATTCCTCTAACCTGATGACTGGATTGGGTAGAAGAAAAGGAAGGTCTTTCAATTTGCAGAAGAGAAGAAAGGCAGGTTAGCCAGTGGATCTTTTTTTTTTTTTTTCCTTTTTTTGTTTGTCTGGAAAGCTTTTTTGCCTCCAGCTGGAATTATTCAGGACTGTATATGGTGTGGACAATTCTCACTTCTCCTCCTGATCTCATAAGCAAAATACATCCATTGTGTCGTGACAGAGTCATATATGGCTGAAACATTGTGTGCATATTTCTTTATGTGACAAGACTTGACACGTTAAGTGACTACTGTGGGGATCTACGTAGTGTCATCCCGGTTCTTACGGAATCCTAGACACGGACAAAGACAAGGCTGTATGCCTGTTGAATGATTTGATGAACTTGATTGCTGTCCAGATACTGTCTACTCTAAGCTCTCTAGTTAATGAATGTGAAGACAGGAGGCAAGACAGGATTTTCCATATTTTATCACAAAAGTATTCATTTGTAAAGAAATGGAAACCTGTATTCATAAAATACTGCCAGTTTATCCATCAAGACAGTTCAACAGAAGAAAGTGTAAGTGGCTGGCTAGAGGTTAGACTAGGAAGCAGTGGCAGAACAGAGCGTAAATAGGAGACCAAGCCTTGAATGTTCAATGGTGTCTAGCAGTTGGTGGTTTATAGATGATACTTTTCATTTTGGAAGGTAAAATGTACTATAATCAAAAGCTGTAACAAACACCTTTAAAAAGAAAAGAAAATTGGTATGATTTCATGTTTTTTGTGAGTTCATGCTTTTCATGACTTTTAAATTGGCAGGAGAATCCTGAATTCTCTTACAGGTTTCTGTTGTAGACCCAACTCCCTGTTTGCAAGTAGAAGTATATTGTGTAGTGCAACATGCAATATAATACTATTTTTAATTCATTTGCAACATTTTTGAAATTATTTCACAACAGAGTGAACTAAAATGAAAAGTAGTTTCACCTGTTCAGGCATCTGGTGTGAACAGATTCTCTTTTCCTCCCTTCCTCCCTCCCTTCTTCCCTCCCTCTCTTCATCCCTTCCTTCCTTCCTCCCTTCCTTCCTCCCTTTCTTCCTCCCTTCCTCCCTTCCCCCCTTTCCTCCCTTCCTCCCTCCCTCCCTCCCTCCCTCAGTCACAAAGATTTATTCTTTGTTCTTGTTCAACTTGGAAACATTGGACTTTGAAGCATTGGAAACTTTTTCTGTGGAAACAATAGATTCATCATAACAATGGAACTGCACAAACCACTTCATAAAGCACTAAACAGATATTTTAAAAGTGCCTTGTAATAATACCAGAGATATACCTCTCTTAATGAGATTGTTTTAAGATCAAATATTGACAGATACATTTTAACAGTGTTTCAAGTTATGTCAAACTTGAAATTTGTTACCCCTGGAGAGCTCTTAATTTTTTATTATTATTATTATTATCTTTTTCCAAACAAAGTCTTTTTTTTTTTTTTTTTTTTTTTTCCGTATAAAGCACTGGATTCTGGAAGATGAGATTTGAGTATTTAATCAAGAGAAAATCTCAACTATGCATAGGGTCAGCAGCTTTAAACCCATGGAATTTTGAATGCTTAGTGTTGAGTTTTTAACTCTATGGTGTGATTAGGCAGAAAAAGGATTTTTTCTGTACATTTCTCAACATCATTTTTTTTTTTTTTTTTCAGATAGTGTCATCATCAAATTATTTGATGATAGCTTCATGGCTTTTTTGCTGACACATGTAATGTAAAGTGTTCATTGATTTCATTTATTTGAGTTCTTGTTGAACTATAGATCATCTTTTTGTCCATAGAGACAGAAAAACACTTATTATCAGGAAAATGTAATGCTGAAATAACATGTAGTTAACTTTAGGTAAAATAATATCACTTGCATAGAACTGAACAAGAAAAGTAATAATAAACCTTTGGAAACAGTTCAAAAGATAAATTTATCACTCTTGATCAAAGTGAATCTATAAAAGATAGTTCACTGGCTGCCTCTTTAGAAGATAAAGTTGATTAAATTTATGAAGCAGATTAAGTTCTACATTTAATAAAATATGGCTATAATATATGTAAACCAATCCTGCCAATCCCTCTTCTATTTAGAGGGAAGGTTTTCATTTCTCAAAAATCTTGCAATTCAGATACATGTTTTCATACATCCAGGTTTTGTGGTTAAGACTCAATAAGTTCCAGTAGGTAAATAAGTCTATATATTACATATACTAAAGATTCATATATTAATAAATGTAAGAGATCCAGTTACTAACAATAGCAAAGAGAAGTAGTATTAAGTCCATCATAAATAATTCCCTTCCCAGGAAGCACAAAGCTTCTCTTAGAAGTTGTTACTCCATGCCAGCAGAAGAGGTATATGGTGGAATGTGCAGTAATGGATCCATCAGCATTTACACAACTTTTTCTTATTAGAAGGGTGTTCATTACTGTTGTAGTGATGAATTTACTGCTGTTTGCTGTAAAATAGTTTGCCAGATGTGTATTATATCACTAAGTTAATATGAATCAGCCCTAAATATTTTTTTAGAGAGTTTAGCTGTGCAGCAGAAATATGCTAAAGCTTTTAAGAGATTTTAATGGAAAATTATAGTCTAAAGATTAAAAGAAGAAACTTCAGGTTGTCTGTTGATGGGCAGCATTTTCTCATGCAGTAATAGATAGCTGCAGTTACATCAGTTAATTTATCTGAACTGATTAACAGGGTGGAAATAATTAAATAGATTAAACAAAAAAAAAGGTTAATATTATAATGATTATCCTGGAAATTGAAATTAATTCCTGGAATATTTTCATTTCTTATCAGTAATAGTACCTAAAAATCTAATGGAGGTTCTAATGTAAATGAGGTCAAATATTCATAGTGTCAGAGAAGGAGTTTATATGTATTCACAAACATAATTGGAGTAGCGTTAGGGAAGGTCTGCTTGTCAGACATACTGAGAAATCATACAAACCAAAGAGTTTGAGGGAAAATCTGTGCGACTTTTTAATCTTGCACATAGATCAAAATCCAAGCCTATCCAGAGTGATTTGATTTGATCCATTGATATTAAAATCTTCAAGAGAGCAGCAGTATCTAGTGTTCTTCCATTTAAAGTGGATGCAACAGTAACAACAATGTCAAAATGATTGAAATTTGCATTTTCCAGGCTTTAGTATTGCACTGGCAGTATCAGAGTGGATTAGTCATGAGCTCTCTTCACTGTGATAGAAAGTACTCAGAAAAAAAAGGTCTAAACTGTGAGTCATTTTTGGCCATTAGTTATATACAAACAATTCCACTGGTGCTAATGAAGTTGCAGAGTGTAATTGAAAATAGAAATCGGTCCTCTGCCATTGAACCTTAATATATATTCTAAAAATGTTTTCTAGGAAAAATAAATTAGTTCTACCAATAATTTAAGAAAAGGGTGGGGGTTGCTTAGCTTTAGGTTACAGTCTTGATGGGGTGAACACTTTTTGCCTCAAAGTTTGGTGATTATTTGATTAATACACTGGCGTTGATTTTCAGTTTATCAGCGAGATGCCCCCAAGAAGAAATGAAATTGAAAAAAATTGATTAATTGCTGCTTATAATTAAACACATAGAAATTAAAAAAGAATAGTATTGATATTTTATTTTATTTTAATGCTGGACTCCTGGGAGACAAGATTAATTGAAAGAAGAAAGAGAAGCAAGCCCTTAAGGCTGGATAATGTATTGCTTTCAATTTTACTTGCTAGTATAAACAAAGCAAATGCTAAAGTTGCCCAAGAAATTGAAACTTTGGCCTGTTTAAATGAAAATCTTCAGTAAGTCCTAGTAAATGATATAAAATTACTAGGTTAAGAGAAATGCTGCTTTAAAGTAAGCCAATAAATACCACTCTCTATTGACCAATTATTTAAAGTTGCAGGGTAATATTTTCAAAACAGCCAAAGTCATTCAGGACCTTAAGTCTCATTTTCAGATATGATTTATGTACAAAAACTTTAATCTCATTGAAAAGCACGAGGATATGTAGGTACTTAAGGGCTTGTTTTGAAAAATGAGACTTTGGTTTCCAAATCAATACTATTTTTAATTGTTGTCCACTAGCAATAATATGTCACTTGCGTTGTGTTTTTCTTAGAAGAAAATGATGATAATGCAGGACCTCATGCAGTTTTAATTAGAAATCTGCTTAAGTTCTTTATGTTTGCTAGAAAGGAATACTTTTGAAAGAAGCAGGTGAATTCTTTACAGATGTGAAAACCTGATCCCATTTAAGTAAATAGCAGAGGGTGTTAAGATTTCACGTTTACATTTAAAGCCTAATAACAGCATATGCAATATTCAGGTGCTGCTGATTGAATTTTAAAGCTAGGTTTGTATTATCAAGTGTTTTTATGTTTAATAACAGTCAGCATCCACTGATGCTCTGCTAAGTGTGCTGATGCTGCCAAAATAGTCGTACATATTCTGTTCCTGTTCTATAAAGTGTGGCCTAGACTTTCAAATTCCTACATTTCTACTTCCAAGTTAATTTCCAAGTACAGGGATACTACTCAATTAAAGATTTTCAGTATCAATCATATATTTAATGAATATATGCCACTCAGTGGCACCATATGGTATGCCAGAACATGAAGCCATCCAAAGAGCAAAGCATTAATTTAATATTTATTTAAATTCTAAATAAACAAAACTAAACAAAATATGAAATGAGTACAGTGCTCAGTGGATTCTACATAACATAGAAAAAGAAGACCCAGGGTGTAACTGTGTTAAATGCTTTCTGTAATTTATGGAATTCTTATACTTGTATTTATCTTGTAATGGGGATCTGCTTTATTCTCACCACCTTAGTTCAAAGGCAAGCAGGCAGCGATGGCTTAATTTTAGAATATTTACATCAACGTCAAGCCTTTTCTTTCTATTAGTTTAGGATCATTGTGCAAGTTTATTTTTGCTGCTTGCGTGGCTGGGGAAGTTATAACTGCCTCCCCAGGAAGCTGGCCATCCTCCGAGCCAATTGAGACGTTCTGTTCTGCCAGCTCCTAGGGTCAGGGAATCACTCTGCTGGCAGGAGCACCTGGCATTTGTTGTGGACATTCCCCTGTTGTGCTCAGGCCATGTTCACTCTAAATACTTCATATTAATGTGTACCAAAAATGGAGAAGGAATCACTGACAAGCAGTGCAGTATCAAAAGGCCTGTGTGAAAGCTATATGAAAGATTAGTGAAGGTGTGGCTTTTCTCCTGTCATGATAGAAGTACAATAATTCTGTATTTGTATATTCCAGTTGAATTTTACTTTGTAACGTACTTGCAGCATCATTGCTGACCAGTTCAGGCCAACTTCAAAGCTCACAGAAGTGATTTTAGGTCATATTTTTAGTCTAACTTTCGTAAAAACTCACCTTCAGAAGTAGCTTTGATGTGTTTAATAGTATTAACTAGGGTTAAAGAGTAATAAAATCAATATATTTTACTCTGATTTTTTGATCAATTATTAGGGTAGTCAACACAATTACTAGATAGAATCTGCAAAATGAATGATACTTCACAGAAATCAAGTGTAATTTCTGAAGTTTGGGATAGCAAGATACTTTTCACATCATACATACCAGAAAAACTGTAAAAAAGTGGACTAACAGGTAGGCTAGCAGGTATAACTTAGAGGAATTTCCAAAAAACCACAATCCATCCAAGACTGCATGTTGTACATTTTCTTCATGTGTCAAGTGAACTTTGATAGATTTTGGAAAAAAAAATAACTCCCATTGACTAAAGCTTTTTCATATTTTTAATGCTGTATTATTCATGAAGAAAGATAATTAAATTATTTTAATCCTTAAGTATCCAGCTGATCACTAGTTATTTACGTTTGGCCTGTCCAATAGTACCAGCATTGATTTATGTGAATTTCTCAAAGGGTGTCCAGCATCCTTCACACGTTTAGGTACCTCCTTCAGTGCTCTATTGGGCGCACAGGCCTCTGTCAGTAGGTTTTTATCTATTTCTGCAGAACACAAAGGAATGTATTGCCATTGGCACTATGCACACAGACAGGGAAGATTTTCATTATGAATCTCTTAACAGTGAGGTTACATGAAGCATTATTGCTCTGTTATTACCCTCTCTGTCCCTTTATAATTTCTTTTGATTTGCACAAAAGATACAAGAAATCCCTAAACACTGTTCTATTCATCAAGGATCACTTTTATATTTTAATCTCCTTGGTGTGAAAGCATGTGCTTATTTTTGTATTGACTTTAGTAGATAGAGCCAGATGATTAGTTAGTGTTAAGTACTGTTGCTCCATTGGATCCAGTGGAGTGTTGCCAGTTTGTGTGAGCTGAGTATGTGAAATGCAGCTAGGAAATGCAATCAAAAATCACTCCAAATTTCTTTTGCTTTTTCAATTATTTTCTCTCTGTATTTAAATGTATTTTTCTGTAAAAGGTTTTATGCCTCAGGTGCAAAAAAAATCAGTTAATGTAGGTACAAGAGCCAAAATTTTATATAATATCTTGATATTAGTCAACAAAATTAGTTTGTGCTAGTATGAAGCTCAGGTCCTCCTAGAAGATGGTCAGTCATATTTAGGACATCTGATTTTTTTTTTTTTTTTTTTTTTTCATCATTTGGGACTTTTCACAGGTGAAGTCAGTAAGAGACTGTTGTTTGGTTTCAATGAAAGCTATGTCACACTGGCATTTCTGTAATTCCAAACTATAGGTAGATACTAGAAGGAAGTTATATGTATGCACATAAAAGTATGTGAGCCTTAGAAAACATTAGATTTCTATTGCTGACATCTGATAAACATTTGGGACATAGGGAGATACAGAAAGAATTGTACCAATGCACATTATGCCTTGAACTTTTACCCATTGTTTTCCTTATTTTTATTTTCTTTGTTATTTTATTGTAAACCCTCTGTGGTGCTCTTTGAACAGCCAGTTTTCTACCTATATGGCTTTTGGCTAAGAGCAGAGTTTTCACAAAATTCTCTTTATATTAGGTCTGTTGGCCAAAGTAACAACTACAAATCCTGAGTAGGCATATTTCATTATTAACACAGATTATTAAAAATGTTATGGTTTGATAATAGTTCGGTAGTTCCAAGAGGGTCTGGGGCGTTGAGGTTTATTTTTGAGCAACATTGATTGCTATTTACTGAAATTGTGTTGCGGAAAATCCATTGACTCCCTTCCTTTTCTTGATATGTAGATTTTACATATATATTTGAACCATAAAGGAAATTATATTTTAATTTGATTCAAGTATTTTTGTAATATGAGCTTCAGTCGTATTAGCTGGAACATGTTAATCAGTATTTTTGATCTCTCTGCTTTTGAAGAGTAAGACAGTTTTTCTGAAACTTTCAGAAAGACCATGGTCTTTCAGTGGTCTACAGTGGTCTACAGAGGATCTAAGGTATATTCTCCTTGTTTCCCAAGAAAAAATACCAGCATTTCCTAGAGAGGGAAGAGGAGTAGCAAAGGCCAGACAGAATTTCACGAGGGAGTATGCTATACTTTCAAAGCCTTAGTGATGCCACCATGTGCTGACTTTGGTGTTCCTTTCTCAGTGCACTTTTGCAATGTGGTAGCCTGTGGGTTGGCCAAGAGTAGCTATAGTTAGACAAAAAAAGTGGTAACTGAGAAACTGATTGCTTGTTTTCTTTTTTTTTATGATGAAGCTGAAAAAATTTGAAAAATGAGTTCTATAAAAGGATGGCTTAAAAAATGATGGACCACAAGTGTTTTAATTAAAAGAGAGGCACAATCTGTCATATAAAAATAAATGAAAATGAAGAGACATAGAGGCAAATGCTAAACTGAAAGGTATATCTACATCACATATATATGAATATTTTTACAAAAAAATGTTCAGCTGAGATTAAAAATTTAGAAATTAGCCAAATGTGAGAAAGCTGTGGTCAAATAGAAGTTTTGAAATGGGAAAGGCTGCAGTTATTCAAAAATAACAAAGATTAAATTAGATGATAAGTGAAAACTCTGTTAGTCACAGAATTAATAAGGTTGTCTTCATAAGGTTGTCCTAGTTAGGTTTTGGGGAGGAAATGGGATATTACATTAGTTTATTTTGTTTCCTTTGTTGTCATGCATTGTAAGCCCTTGACCAGGGCTGCCCAGATGTTGTGTCCTGGGCACACCAAAGCCTAGAGCTTGATTAGCCTTTGGGTAATACTGGATTATAAATGATTGTTGAAATAATAATGCAAAAGGAAAACAAGCTGATGAATGACTGGCTCTAAACGGAGGCCTAATTCAGATAGAATGAGTTTTTCATTTCAGAGCTACAAGGAGTTGACTGGTTTGGCAGAAATTTTGCTAGGAAGTGGTTTTGGTTTACAGCTATGGGAGTTGCTAGGAATTGGAACTGGGCGTTCCTTGAAATGCAAATTTTTGCCAGGGGTTTTTGAGCTGGGCCAGGAGGCTTAGGTACTCATTGGCATTTCCCACCCTTTTTTGTGGAACTATGTAATTAAGGGCCCATCAGTCTGGAGTGGCTGATCAGGGAAACAGAGGGCTCTTTCTTAAGTGGAAATATGCTTTCTCTGACTCAGATCTACCCTCTGGATCTCATTCTGAGTTGTCTGGAGTGTCAAGTTTAGTTAATTGTATATTCCTGGTGAGTAGGAAAACTGGAAAAACTCTTCCTTTTGGTTTGTTGTTTCGTATTTTATGAGGCTTGTATGGTTTTGTCTTGGACTCCAAGAAAACTGTTGTAAAAGCTGAATCTGTAGCTTGAAAAATGTGAGTTATTATTGACTGGCAGGATTGGGTTCAGCATAAACAATTGGTCTGAAGGGAAGATCTGACTCACAGAAACCAAATTTCCTTTTTTTTTTTTTAAAAAAAAGTTTGTTTTTTTTTTTTTTTAAAAAAAAAAGTGTGTGGATTTGATTGAGCTTTACCTCGCTTAAAAAAAAAAAAAAGAAGAGCTGCATGTTAAATTTTCTACAAAATCTTGAATTATAATAGTGAATCCAGTACCATTAAACTGTAGATTTTTTATTTATTTATTTTTATTATTATTTTTTGTTTCTTGTCATCTACAACAATTTCAGCAGAGCACAATCCATGTGAAAGTATGAATAAAATTCAGGGAGTAGCATCAAGGACTTCTGAGCTCAGGAAACTGAGTTTGGCAGTGTTAATTTGTATTAAAGTTGTTGTTGCATGACAGCAGGAAAAAGATTTAATGCTTGCCACCTGAATCAAGCCATGGAACATTGGTTTCTATAACTGCCATGAATTTGAATCAAGGCCAATATCTCTAAATTTGAAATAAACTGATACTCTGTCTTGAAAGAAGATACAGGCCACTTATGTTGTGGAAGGTATTTAGAAAATGTATTTCAATTTAATTTTTAGTAGTATATATCTTTCAAAGTTTTAGTCACTTTAGCGCCAGCCTCTTTGGCCTTTTTTATATTCCAGCAAATATGCAGCCTTTCAGTCATTTATATATCAGCTTCCAGTCTTGAACTAGTACTGATTTGCACAAAACCACAGATGTTGGTTTTAGTCCTACTATCACCGCACAGACATTTGCCTTAATCTGAAAGTAATCTTCCTCTTGTATATAACTGCATTAATGGGGGAAACCAGATTTCAAGCCAAGTGGTCACACTATGAAGTTTTAAAGGCATCAGATACATAGCTTTGTACCATAAGTCTAATGGAACAATGTTGCCTTTACAATATCATGTTGTGTTGGTACCTTTCTTTCTAAAGGATCCCCAAATACTTTGCAAGACAGGCCAAGTTTAGGATTTGCCTGCTTCTCTTCAGAAAACAGGCAAGAGTTATAAGAAATTATTTCCTGTATCTGGACTGGCTTTGAATCTCCACACATTTAACCACTGAGATTATTTATCATTGAACAAGAATAGTTTGAATATTTACATAGTATCAGGAGATAGAACTTAAGTGAAACATAACCTTTAACTGTTAAATGTAAATTCAATTCTGAATATCCTTCCATGGCTGAGTGAGAAGTTTCAGGACTGGAGGTGTGAGGACTGAACCCAGTGACACTTGAACCCAGATGCTTTTCCCTCCACACATGCCCTCTTATGAACAGTTTCTGTTTTTTTGCTGGGTACAGAAAGTCCAGATAAGTGATCCATTATGTAGGAATAACTTAATCCACCATTGTAATTCAGACATCTAGACTGAAATGTAGCAGCTGTTTCATAATGTGTAGGAGCAATACACAAAAGTCTTGCAATTGAAGGGGAAAAAATATGGTATGCATCTGAAAGTGCCTGGGAAACTTGGAGAGGTAGAAGGCAGCTATTCCACTAAAATTATTTGATGTCTTTGTTGTCACGTACTTTCTGGGGTTGTCTTTCATGTCCCTGATGGAGCCCTGAGGATATACTCCATTTCAACCCTGTTTTTAACCTCTCGCTATGCTCAAAGACACAGCCTCCTTCGTGAGGAGGATGGGATTCTCTTCAGAGCCTATCAATGCTGCTCCCTAATCGGATGGAGTGTTGCCTGCACGATAACAAGAGGTACTAGTCTCACCCCAGGTTGTGCCAGCTTGGGAAGCTATAGCGAGGCTGGAAATGTAACCCAGATCTGTGGCATGGTAATACAGAACATTACCTTAAGGCTAGCAGGCCTAGCTACAGTCCATAGTTGAAATTTAAAATGATTTTTAAAAATGCATTCAATTTGAAATGCCCCAAGGTTCCTATCATTTTGTGAGGCAGCATCTCTTTCAAATATTATGAGCAATATTGAATTTTTGCTTATGGTGGATATGTTATAAGAATGAAGAATGATAAACTGTAGGGATGACTAGCTGTGGAAGAACATAAAGGAAAACTTGCACTGTCAAGAATTATTGTTGTCATTTAAGTGGCTACACAGCATTAGGGCTGGGCACCACTATTATTATTGAGCTTATGCCAGAGACTTCCTGAAACAAAAACATATAGTTCATAATTTATGCTTTTTTTTTTTTTTTTTAAGTGTGTGGGAGGTAAACTTCCTTTGTGACATTGTCTTTCTGCTGAGCATGAAGGCTGTTCTGCTGTTCAGTGATGTTTTTTTGTAGTTATACATCTATATTTATCTAACAGACTTTCTTTATATGCTTGCTCTTTTTAGTGTATAGTGCTAGTGCATTCTGAGTTGTAAGACTTGGAATTGTATTTAGTATATCTTATCAAAACATATAAGCACACATCATTATCACTTAACTTTCATGGTGTTATGTACCCCCTCCTAGCATCAAATGTCCTTGTTATAAAACGTAGTTAAATTTTGAGGTGAAATAAGCATGTTAAGAAGGGTTGAATAAACTACAAGACATATCAGTCTCTGTCTCTCTCTCTCTCTCTTTTTTTTTTTTTTTTTTCCCTCCACAGCAATTCCAAATCAATGGTTAAGATGCATGCAGAAACACTACTCTGTTTAGCCTTCATCTGTTCAGCAATTCTGCCTGCAGCTGATAATCTTGCATTATTTTCACATTTAAAACCACTGCTTTTGGACTGCTTTTCTGAAGTATTTTAACATACTTTCCCCTAAAAGCTTTCTCGCTTTGTTCTCTTTCATACTTCAATCCTCTTTAATAAGCACAGTATTGGTGGACAACAGGCTAATACTGTACATGCAATGGATGCTGTTGTTACTTTCTTAAAGCAAAGAGTTCTCTCCAAAAATCTATTATCATAAAGCAGCTGATTGTCTTTCCTGAGATAATTTAACTTGTTTTGTTGAGTCAGAGGGAAGAAGGAGTAAGTAAAGGGGCACTTTTCTCCACTGCCAGTGCCACAAGCTCAACCTGGAATTTGAAAGTCAAGCTACGTTCTTTCTGTTTCATGGATCACCAACAATGAGGACTCCACAGCTGGAACTTTACTACCCATTCTGCTGATGCATAAGCCAGAACATGATCCAGTGTGCTCTGCCATAGCTGTGCTGACTCCGTGAAAGAACAGTAAAAGTAGCAAAACATTTCGTCCCATTAAAGCAATTATGATTACTCTCAGAGAATATACTAAGACAGCACCATTTTTAAAGAAATCTATTATTGTTTTTCCTTTCAAGCAGTGGTAACAGTTGCATCCCTTCCTGTTATCAGTGCATTTAGAGGAAGTGATTTAAAGTAATAGATATACTTTGCAATACTGTTTAAAATCTGCTGGGAACATTTCCCTCCTTTCCACAGCACAACTCTTGGATCCCGGTTCCAAATTACATGTGGAAAGCCAAGTCTGTCCTAAGTCCTACCTTCTGGCAGCGCCTGCTCCAGAGGTATTTGTACAGAAAAGATAATGGAAACCAGGCTTTTCCAGTTTCACTTTCTGTGGAAAAAATAACCGTTCACAGTGACTGTTCAATCTCCTAGTTTCTATCTCTCTGTGTTTCTATCCACTGATATTGCTTATAGTTTCTTCACAATAAAGGTCTGTTTAAGCTGCAGGATTTTTAATATTGTGCCAAACTAAGAGAGATGCCCAAACAATCAAAAAAAAAAAAAAAAAAAAAAAAGAAGAAGAAGCAAGAAAACAATCAAGCAAGCAAACAATGAGAAAAAAAACAACCAACCAACCAACCAAAAAAACACCTCCCAGGCAAACCTAACTTTTTTTTTTTTTTTTTTTTTTTTTTTTTTTTGAGAACTGTGTGGCATTTACCTACTTAAAATATGGTATGTTTTAGGCAGAATGCATTGCAGGCATTGTACTAATTAGTAGGTACACGGAAAAAAAGAAAGCACAATCGTTTGTTATAGAAGGTAAGGAGACATCCTAGTGTTCTGTCTATTATTTTATTATGTTCATACACATACACACAAACTTTTCACTCAGTCTTAACTGTGCTACTGTGACAAACATCTCAGTCCAAGAGTAACATCCAATAACATGCCCAACATGAAAATCTCTGTAAATCTGTATTTACATAATACAGAACATTGTGTATTGGTATTTGCAATTGAGGTAGCAGTTGGAATTTTGCAGTTCAAGTAGACTACATACATGTATCTGGGCACATTTATTATATAATTCTGTACTGATAACATTTGACTCTCTCTGTGGTCCAATGCTATATTTGTTAGGCCTGGATTTAACATTCCGAGTACTTAGCCATGTTTAAAACAAATAGCATTCTTAAAAGTACTTTCTAAGCATCTTATTATTCTTTTGCATATATGGCAGTCCTCCTTTTTGCCTATCCCAGAGTGAAATTCTTCTGATGCTCAAAATGGCAAGAACAAGCCTTTGGCATATTAGAGTTCTTCTGTACCCAAAGATCCCATGTTCTAAAGCTCAACATCCTGAGGCTCTTCATGGCTACACTCAAAATGTTTAATACCACTGGGAATGAAGAAGTTATATTTAGAGATGTTTATTTTTTATTTTTTTAAATTATTTTTTACAGGTAGATTTATCCAAAATAGATTTCTAATAACGTTTTGAAGCTTTCCAATGTTTTCAAATTAATTTTTGTCAAGCCTAACATAATTTTGTGTAGGAAAATATGGGAGTTAGGTAGAATGCTCTAGTAGTCTAGTATGTAATGATATCAAAGTTTTGTTAATTATAATTTCATCAATTATCTTGGAATAACTCCCAAGCGTTGCTTCTTATAAGAGGAGTTCCTGTTCCTGAATCATGCTGATGATTCTTTTAAGCAATTTTACCTTGTTATGCTTTCCCTTTATATCTACACCCGTGAGACAGCTTAGGTAGTAAAGGTATGTTCACATTCTGCATAAAATACTATTTCTTGCAATGAGAATTCAGTGTATTTGCAGAAACTTAAGCTGTTTCCAATACGTGTCCTATGAAGTATTTATTCTGTTGAGAATTTTTTTTTTCCTTCTGTTGTTTTTTTTCCCTTCCTGTGTTCAGTTGGGAGTGATGATACCTAATTACCACACCATAGCATAATACAACACTCTGTAACAATCTTCTAGCCTTGCTGAGGCTGTAGTGTGGAAATGCAGGTCTTTGGGGTAGATTTCATTTTTGTATAGTGCAGAAGTGCATGAGGGATGCATTTGTTTTACACCTTGGCAAAATAGTGGACTTCTCTGTGATATAACCTATTAAGTTGGAGAAGCTTTTCTGTGTGGTTGCCCTGTGGTGCTGAAAGTTATGAATGCTGTACTGTTTAAGAGCAGAAAGGTTTGCCTGGAAGAGAGCGGTGTGCCTGGGCCCCCTGCTATTGAGAAGATGCCAGTCAGAAATGAAAACGTCTTTCATGAAACTATAGCGAACTTCTCTGTGATACAGTACAATAAAACAAGGAATTTTTAGTCAAAACCTGTAAAAATAAGTATAATACCTTGGAAGTGCTAAAGAGGTACTTGCTTATAAGGGACTATTTTAAGAGGTCATTGCCAAAAATATGTTCAGTTCTGACACAGTTTTAGAGGTGACAGGACTGAGGAGTTTAATCCATTCCTCCCCCCTGCCCTCTTTGAGATCTCCAGTTTCTTTTGCCTTTTGGTTACAACTACAAAAGATGTCTTCTGAGAAAAATGCTTTCTGCATGACATCAGAATAAAGGAATGTTCCAAACTATTCAGCATGCTTAAAAGTATTGGTTCACTGAAATAACATTACATTTAAAATGAATGCTGAACAGAAGGCCAGTTAAGGGAGAAAACAGAGCAGATCATGTTTTTGCGAACTTTTATCTTTGAGAAACATCAATTTATTGGACTTTGTAAAAATATTTTCTTTAAAATAACAGAATTATACCTTGTGGAGCAGCCCAGTAAAATAAGAACTGCTGTTTTGTTGTGTGATAGAACACACGTAGCCACAGGTAAGGACCGAAACATTTGGAGTCAGAACGTAAAATTACATACATACAGCAAAGTTAAGGCATTATTATGGATAGGAAAAAGCTGTAAAAAATGCATTTTTATTTATTCTTTTTTAGCTATCTTAGGACTATTTCATTGTCAATTGTTACTTTTTATTTTTTCTGACTTCAATTTATTTTTGCTTTAGTATTAATAAAAGCTAAGTATTCACACAATTCATGCATTTATAAACGTGTTTATTTATCTTGAGCAATAACAAATGCATTATTGTTTGGACATTATTTGGCATATTATAATTTTGTTGGCTCTTGGAACAGGCAAAGAAAGAACTGGAAGTAAGCTATCTTCAAAACAAAGTATACATAATGCATGGTAGTGATACAAATAATTGGTTTGAATTAAGGATTGTAGTGGTTTTAAATGTAGTGACCTCATTGTCCAGATTCTGAAAATGTTAGTTTAATTACTGCTTGCAGGCTTAATGGATATTTACCTATTACATATCAGTGGATCTCTTTCCTAGTGGGGAAGAAAAGGAGGCTTAAAGTGCATTTCAGTTCATAGGTGGGAAGAAAAACTGCAGTTTACATAACCAGATTGTAAATACTTATATATCAAACCACTGCTGCTTGGCTGTGAGAAGCTACTTGGATTTGTAGGGCAGAATAGAGGTCCACACCCTAGCCATGAGAGTGTGTGGTGGCAGGAATTTCAGAAATACGGATTTTAGCCATATCCTTCACTAGAGGACAGGGGATTGGGAGAGCTGCCAGTCCCCTTTGTCAGTGAAATTACTTCCTTGCAGTGTAGCTGTGTTACATGGATACTGACTGAGTACTGTAGTTGTCAACTAGGCTTTAATATTGGTTATGTGAGTCTCTTTAAATTTAGATTTCTACTTAATAAACTGAAACCATGTTGGAGTCTGTAATTTAAAGAAAAAAAAAAGAGCAATCTGCACTTTTCTCACTCTGCACATTCAGAACAGGGGCCTGTATGACCTGGGGGAGAGGTGAACCCAGGTGTAAAACAACCTGAGTAACAGCAAAGGTGCTACAAGCAAGGGAAGCAGGGAGTTCCAGATTTTTTTCAGAAATGCAAGTTTCTGTGTAGCTTTGCCTAGTTCTACAGAGTAAACATCTATAGGAAGAGCATGTGAGTTTTTATAAAGCTTGTGGAAGAAGGGAGGAACAGAAGAGAAAGAATTACATGAGAAGGATTGCTATAGTATTGCCAACTCTCATCTAATTATGAGTTAATGAGACGATGTCTTACTTGAAATCCCCAGGCATCATGTGCTTATACACTCCTTTTAGCCTTTCTTTCACAAGACTGGGATTCTTAGAGGTTCAGAACCAAGAAGACTTACACCTTGAATTTTCTTCTTATTATTACTAATTTTATTAATGTTATTATGCACCTCAGGAGATTTTTATTGCTGCAGTTGTCAGCCCTTCTACACTGGATACCTATTCAATGAATCCACACAATGTGTCACAGCAAGTGAGACACCACCGATTTTTGCATGGTGCAGCATGAGGAGCATCACAATGCATGAGAAGCAGAACAGAGGAAGGGAACATACTGTCCTCTGTGAGGACTCTGTGCAGCAAGTCACATCTGCACAGCAGAATAGTTTGGATAGAAGAGTTTTGCTGTCTGCTTTCTTTTACAATCATATGTGTGAATAATGAATTTGCATTTGTTATGGGGTTATTTGTGAGGATACCTAAAATTTACTTGAGATTAAAAAAAAAAAATACTAATAAGAATTCAATTTATATTGTTACTTTCAACTTTTCATTTTGGAAATAAATACTAAAGTAGTGAGGATAGCAGCATCAGGCAGACAGCAGGTGGGCCAAGCAGCAGGAGGGAAATGATACTTGCTGCACCTGCTCTGCGCACTTAAAAAAAATAAAAATAAAAATGTGTGTCTGGGGAAAAACATTGGAAATTCTACATGACATCTACTTTTATTCTGCTATTTAATTTCTATGTTTTCTTAGGTCATCTTAAAATACTTGATAGGGAGATCTGTAGATTTCAGACTGCTTCATGCTGAATCTTTGCAAATCTGATCATTTTCATTTAGTTTCTTTTGTTGAAAGCCTAGTTTTAAAAAGTTAAAAGATAAATACTTTATTTCATATATTAAAACAAATATAATATTAGTGTATATATATATTATATTTATCATCATGCTATCTGCAATGTAGCTTCATGCTAACAAATTAACCCCTCTTTTTATTTTCCTGATAAAGATAGTCCACTACTATTATTTCAATTTTACAGAAGGACAAAAATTAAGTCCAGAAAGAGGCCAGCATCAATTCATGGCTTAACTGCAAACATAATTTATAGGTTATATCTCAATTGCATGGAGGAGAGGACCAGTGTTAAAAGGGGTGTTAGTTTCCTTTTCTCTCTTGCTTCCCTCTCCACTGGTTTGGTAACCCTGCACTTCACAGAGCATTTGCTGTCTGGTCTAATTTCAGTTAGATTAGAAACAAAATTAGAAAGCAAAAACATTAGATTAGAAACAATTAGAAAGCAAAGGTCAGAAAGTGCATCAAATATCTTAGTGGCAAAGGAAGCAGCTAAGCCTGGCTCTACTTTTCTGGTGCAACTAGCATTAGAGTGGACAGCAGCATAAGAGCTGTAGGTTGGGTATGTGGTCCAGTAGGATCAACTGTTAACTAGTCAAGGCAGGATTAGCCAATTAAGTCATTATTGAGGACTATCATATGTTGAGCAGGTGTTGCAAAGTAGCCAGATTATACTAGTGGGTTTGAGCCAAAGTTGTTGGCTCTTAGAGCTGACCTTGAGTGGTTGGAGAGTCTTTAGATAGATGCTTGGCCTGAAAAAATGTGTTCTGAGTTAAAGTGTCTGGTATTTTTGGATTCTCTTCTTCAGTCCATAGTGATCGTTCCAAATCACTTTAGGTAAGTCACTATTGTTTTTTGTTGTTGTCATTTATCTTCTTCTGCCTGACTTTTTTTCTTGGTGGAATATTGTCCTATTGCCCAATGAAGGCTCTGCAAACATTAAATGAGTAGTAAATGTGTTGTGCTTTGACCACAAAAGTTGTCATAAAATACGTTAGCACTTTTTGTCTTATTACAGTGTAAATTCTTTTTTAAAGTCTCTGCTTTAGAATATAGCGCATACAGGATCTTTGAATTTGACTTTAGCACTAAGATGTAAGGAGTATTATTTCCTAGTTTATTAACTAGGAAGCAATGAGAACTTGCTGTCCAGTTTGTTTCCTGGTGACTGGTTATTGAGGAAAGAAGTTGGGTGATACGCTATAAAACCTATTTGAAAGTTAAGCGGTTTTTGCTACTTGATTAAAAAAGTGCTCCTTACTAAGAGGAATCTTGTAACATGAGGCCCTAATCCTGTAAATAAATGCTTTGAGATGTAGTCTATGATTACAGTATGAGAAATCAAATAGCTATCAATAAATAAATAAATAAATCATAAAAGTAAGCACTATGACTAGTGATAAGAGCTGTAGGATTGGGTCATATCTGTTAAGAATAATCTATTTGCAATGCTCGCTGAAAACTTTGTGTTGGCCAAAAATGATTAAGGATCTCACTATGTTGCAATTACAACTAGATTCCTGGATTTCAGGTCCTTATAATTGTTCATGGCTCTTCAGAAACAATAGAGATGCTGTATTTCTGTTCTATGCTCTTCATTTTGAAAGAGGTGATAAATGGCTGAAGAACTCACCAAAACTAAAGGTAGTGAACAGGCTGTATTGTCTGAGAATTGTATCACTTCTTCCTTAGGAAGATCAGCTATTCTTTATTAGGGCAGTACAGAAGCCTTTAGTTGAGCAATAAACTAAAATTGGCTTGAAATGAGAATTATAGATGGCTTTATTGAGTAGATAAGCTAGTTGCTGTATTATTCTTCAAATGGGAGCTCCCACGGTTTATCTTCCGCGTGTGGAGTACACTTTACATGATCACTCAATCACTGTGTGCATATAGGTGGAAGAGCCTGCTCTGCCTGTGAAAATGTGGGTCTCATCTACCTGATAGAAGTGTTTACTAAATGCACTGCATAAATAACTTCATTTTCTGAGTAAGATTCCCATATCTCCCAAGTGTACTGTATGTTTAACTAAGCTATCACTATCAGCTAGGTTATTTGATAAGTCAATACAAATATTTGAAAGAAGCTGAGTGATATATCCATAGAAAGAAACATTTAAAAAAATCCCTTACAGGAACATTTTGTAGGTGTTTTTGAAGAGATGTTTCACATTAGGTGGCAAAGCTATCATCAACACACTCATTCTTTCAAGGATAATAAAGGAAGACATTCTCTAGTGTGAAATTAGAACAAGTAATTCATGTTGTTTTAAAGTCTGCTCCTTTTACCAGTTATTTATAACTGTAAAAATGGGTTTGTGTTGTAAAATAGGAGAAGTTGGGGGAGGAATTTATTTTTCTTTGGATGGGGGTGGAATGTAATTGAGTAGGTATAAAACTTTTGTTGTATACAAAATATACAGTGGTGTAGCTAGAATAGACAGACTACTGCAGAGAAGCTTTTAGGTTGTCTCTTTTGCACTTCAGCAAGAGGAAATATCCCTTTCCCTCTAGTATGGAGTCTTTTTTGCAAGCTGACGATCTTTATGTTCAGGTGTGAAGGAAGTTGCTTAAAAAGCTGCTTAACTTCAACTATTCATTGCCTGTGAAGTTCTAATCACTGAGCTGGCTGAAGTCCTACTTCTTTGTGGGTCAGGTATAGTGCTGGTAATCAGAATGAAAGCTTCTATAACCTGGTCTACTTACTAAGACATCCTTCTCCTGAATTAGAGAAACAGGGAACACTGGCTCAAAACTGGAAGCACTTTATTTTAAGAGGGGGCTTGACTCAAGTCTGTACTTAAGTGCTTCTGCTTATAGATGCAGGTGTTATAACTTCTGGAAATAATATTGTCATAAAATTCTGCTCCCAAATATCAGTTTGAATGTCTAGCTAATTAACCAATCATTCCTTCATAACTTGCCTCAAAAGTGTATGCACTTGTGCCTTTTAATCTCTATTTTTATCCTAGCTATATTGTCTTTTATAACTTAAGTGATCTTTATACTCTTTTGAAATATATATATTTGTTGGCATTCTTAAGTTGTTAAGTTCCTTTTATGTACAGCAAAACAGATTTTATATTTTTCATTGTTTTTAGTCTTTTTTTTTAAGAACACAATATTATGAATTTCTTCAGAAAAATTAAATTCTAATTCCCAGTCCTAAAGTTGTAAATAACCAGTCTGCAGACCACTGATCACTGTAGAGCCACAAAGCTGAGGTATTTGTTTATGTGGTTCTGTTGTTGGTATTGCAGCACATCTTTGTAAATTCATCTGATCACTGGAAGTCCTTGTGTGGTGTAGGTGCAGGGACTGATAATGAAGCTTTTTGTATTTTTATAACAAAGGCATCTGAGGAAAGATGGAGAAAGTAATTGCTTCTCTTTGGGTTGTCATCAAAATACATGATTCTAGCTGAAAGAGTCTGGTGTGCTAACACACTATCTGTGCTGTGCACTGAGGACTAAATGCTTTCTATATCACACAATAGTAATGACAAGTAATTGAGGAGCTCTGCAGGATACAGAAAGTTTTAATTTGTGTGTGCTAAAGACTGATGAAGAGACATATCGTTTCTTGCTTTCTTTTGATGCTGTGACCATGCCTGGCTTTATTTGTCAGCACCATAGGCTTTCTGCTTGCTGTAGGTCCACAAAGTTACCATTCTGGAAAGAAGGTTGCTCTTGCTTATTTCTGCAGCCTACCCTTCCTGCTAGCTTTCTGCTCCATTTGTCTTTTGTCAATGCTGACAAAAGCTGTTGCAGATACTGGACTGAACTGGCATGTTTTGTGCCATATACCACAGACTGGTAAATCTTATACCATTTAGCATTTGGGGTGGGGGTGTTGTGCTGGGGGAGAGGAAAGGAAGCACTGTTGCTCTATAAGATCTTCTGTAATACTGATTTTTATATGTTATAGAAGCAATCTCACACAAACATAGGGGTCATATTTGTAGCCTTCAACCAACTAAGTACTTAAATGTGCTTTAACTTTAATGGAGAGAATAGTTCCATTGACTTCAATGTGATGGCCACCTACTTAAAAGAAAAAAGTTTAAGTGCTTTTCTAGGGTGAAGTCTTATTAGTAACTTGCATGTTATGTATGGGTATTGTTTGGATACACAGGATACTCATGCAGTGAATTATTCCTTTATGTTTGATAGGATTGAATAGTATTTTTGTATCTGTCTGCTCTATTCATTTGTGAAACGTCAATGACATTCATCTTTTCTATCTGGCATTTTTAATATGCCCATCACCAGAATATCTGCCTGTCTCTTCTGAAAAATAAATGCCTCTCAAGAGGAGACAGGAATGGGAATGCATGTGTAATTATTTTAAAATATATATTGCTGAAGCATAGTAGCCTTCCCTCCCCCACTCTAGTATTTATTTTTCCTAGTGACAAAATCTGCAGCAGAAAGCACCAAGCAACAAGTTTATCAATTTGAACAGGCCAACTGCACAACTAAATGTATGTGAAACTTAACAAATCCCTTGGGGAAGCTGACTGTAAGAATTTCCTTGTCTGTGTCGAGTTACTGAGGTGCGACATGGTGGATTGAACTTAATGCCTTAGGCAAGCACAGTCAAATAGAGAGAGTTTAAGATTTTGCTGTGTCCATGAAGGGATCTACTGGTAGTTGACTAAATTAAGCTTTCAGGAAGAAAATATAATGCTATCATGAGGTCTTTCCCTTGAATATTTTTGGCAGGTTATTCTAGTTTAAAAGAAATCCAAGCAGATTTTCTCTGTGTAAGCCTCATAGCAGTTGCAAAAAGATAGAGGGGTTATTCCTCTTACCAGGAACAGTAAAATGCTGGAACAGAAAACTTCCATTACACTGCTCTTTTTTTTTTTTTTTAAGTGTAGTATCCTAGCCAAAACCAAGGATCCCCATGTGCATGGAAGCTGACTGCAGTGACCTGGTAGCTGCTGATGATGTGAAGACTGCAGGCACTGCACACCTGCCCTGTGTTTTTCACAATCCCCTTTCTTGTTGCTTGTGCTGCTACTTTGAGGGGAAAACTGATCCTGGTGATGGGTCTGGCCTTAGTGACTCCTGTGACCTTGTAGCAGCTAGAAGAAGTCAGCAGCTTATGAAAGAGTCTGCACACATGCTACAGAGGCTAAGTGAAACTAGCCAGTGGCAGTAGTGCCTTCAGCTTATGGTGTTGAAGCCATTTACTATGTACGTGCTAGGAGGTGGAGGGCCACCAGGAAGGGATGGAAGAGGACAGCTACTCCAGTGTCTTGCACAGACCTGGTGAGATGAGCTTGAGCATTTTTGGATTATTTTTCTTTTAAGAAGAGAGCATCATCCTGAAAAATTGGAGTGTTTGATCAACTTTCTGTGGGACAGTTTCAGTAGTAGATCATAGAGCGATGCCTGACACATAGCTCAGGATCTCAGAAAAAAAATGGAGTTGCTGGTATGGCCAGGTTCTGGGTAGAGGGACAGGCTTTGAGCTGCCTTTATCAAAGCCTGCCAGTTGTGGCAAAGCAGAAGGGTTCCTCTTCATCCATTTTCTCTGGGGGATGGGTGGGGGGGAAAGCTAGAAACCTATTTCACTGTGTGCTGGCCTTGTTCTCTGTGCTTGTTTTCAACCTATCTTTTTGTAGTCCTTTTAAATTGGCTAGGTGGCATTTTCTTGTCCAGTAAGAACTGGACAGGAAAATTAAGCAGGTACATTTTACATGGGTTACTCAAAGGCAGTATGGGGTTGAGGTGCCACCATATACTTGTCAGCTCTGCATTTAGATCCTAATATTCCTTCAGCTCTTTGTAGTGCCAGTAGTGATGGTGATCTCAGCTGTGGGATGAGCCTGTGCCCTTTCCTTTGTTAACCTTGTGAGCCTTCAACTATTACCTACAGTCAAATATTTATGGGTTAGAAGAATGATGTTGATATGTGGCTTACACTGTGAACCATTACTTTGTAAAAGTTAGACAGTTGACAGGAATTAGTAAGTGTATTTCTCATTCTGTCTGAGGTAGACTGTTGGTCAAGTGTCACACTCATGTGCCAGAAGCTTGTCTGAGGCACTGAACCTACCTCAAAGTTTTGTGTTCCAGGGAGGTGAGATGCTGCCTCAAAACAGAACATGGATTTAGGAGTATGAACCAGTGTGTTTAATGTCTCCTATTGCTCAGAGCAAGCAATAATCTGTTTGTACAGTGACCGATCCCTAGGGTTAATTGCCGTAATTCATTAGCAGAGCCTCACTTCCTAGATGCTTTGAGTTGATTAGTAGGTGCTTTGTTCCATCACTTTTTTGGCTGAGCATTAAGTTAAGTTTCAGACTCCAAAGACATAATTAATTTACATGTAGTATTTACAAAGCAGGGATAAAAAAATGCAATCTAATGCAACCTGATGCTATGTAAGTAGCCTTTGCAACTTTGTACAAGGGCAATACAAAGGAAACTTTGCTTTACTCACACCTTGGTCTCTCCAAAAACTGTCCGAGACCTTGTCATGAGAGGTGATTATGGTTGACCACATTCAGAATATGAGCTAACTTGTTTCTGTAATGCAAATTCTGTAATGTAAACATTGTAGAAGGTTGTACATCTTCATGTAGGAGAACAGGAGCAATGCAAGTTGTGTGTGGGACTGACAAAATCTATATATTGACATGAGCCATTTTTCAGGTATATAAAAATCTCATCTATTACCAGTGTGCTTGAGAATACGAGCCTCTTATTCGTTTATGTGTATTAGTAGACAATACTGTGTGTGTGTATATATAGTATGAGGCTGCATGTCCTGAGGCCGTGGGAATGTTGCAGTTGCATCAGAAGTCATACTAGTTGCAGTGAACTCAATATACATGTAGATTTTGATTAGTGACTGTTCCTCCTACATACTTGTGGATTTCAAGTTTGCCAATCTTTTATGTTCAGACTGAAGTATTACTCAGTTTGTCTGCCTATGGACAAATAAAACCCAGGATATATAGCAAAATTTTAATATCTTGTTCAAAATAATATGAATTACAGGCAAGATCTACTCTTCCAAATATTGTTGCCTAAGGACATAACACTGCATTATTTTTTTTTGTAGCTTTCTTTTGTTCTACTACTTAGTTAAAAAAAACTTATCACTCATTTTAAAACAATAGGCAATTTTTGAAGAAAGACTAGAAAATGTTCCATTCCCTGATCAATATTTAAAACCAGGTCTGTTAATGCTTCCCCCCACATATTGTTGTGGGAAGAAAAAGAAACTGGTGTGGGGATAGAGTTCTGGTTTATGTTAAAAGGAGTTATATGAGAGTGTAATATTGACCTTGTACTACAAAAGACTGCTAAAGTAGTTTTGTAAAGCTATAAATGCGTTAGGACAGAAATCAGTAAATAGTCATTTTCTTCAGCAAATTACATTGTCACATGTATGAACTTGGAGATTTTTCCAGTGACAAATTATGAACTGAATCAAGAAATAAGTAATTAATGCCATATTGGATGTTAGTTACTTGAATATCTTTTAAAAGGGTGCTAGAAACTCAGTAGTCTGTCTAGATTTGGTTGAGAACAGTCAAATACTTGTGGTATTTTGTCTCTGTGTGGTTTTATTTTTTCTTTGCTTGTTCTGTCACCTTTTCTTCTGGAAGCTTTCTTTCACCAGTATTTGGCTATGAGTAGTAAGAAGGCTAGGGAAGAGTTAGAGCAGAATAAAGTTTTACTGCCCATATACAGGTGTTACCTATCTTCAGGGTCCCAAAACAAAATTGCATCAGTATTGATGGACTTAGGAGTTGGATGTTGGGGCTGGACTGCATTTCTTTGGGGTCTCGTGTGTATGGTGTTTTGCCTTGGGCTTTCATTATTTACTACTGCAAGGACTATTGGCTGTCAGATAATATTGTACTGTGAGTTACTGTATTTCAGTAAAGCTGTGGCCTTGGCCTTTAATCTGGTTACCAGAGATCTATGTTTTCTGTCTGTGTAGTCCAGAGTAGCATCTACAATGTAACAAACATTTTAAAGATTTACTTTCTTCTGACCTATAAAAATATCATGTTCCTTAGTGTCTGTCTTCACCCTCCCTCCTCTCCCCAAGAAGTTTGCATTTTCAAATACTTCATAATTTATAATATGAACAAACAATGTGACTAGTCTTACACACCTTTAAGTGTTCTGGCTTTAAAGAGAGGCTTTTCCATTTTGCTTAAAAGACTACAGTGTCAAGAGGATGGGCCTAGACTTTTCAGTTGTGACTGGATAAGGCAATGGGCACATGCTTGAAATGGAGGAAATTCCCGTTAAATATGAGAGGGCACTTATTTACTGTGATGGTGACAGAGGGAACAGGTTGCCTGGAGTCTCTATGGAGTCTCCTTCTCTGGAGATATTCAAAACCTACCTGTATGCAGTTTTGTGCAATGTGCTCTAGATGACCCTGCTTGGTAGGGCTGTTAGACTAGATCTCCAGAGGTCCCTTCCAACCTCAGTTTCTGTGATGTGATAGTGTTCTTTTCAAAGTAGGTTTTGCATAGAAGTTCACCATAGTTCTTGGAAAAGCAAATATTACTGTGAATTGAGATATTAATGTTTGTAGGCTTGGAGTTTTGCTTCTAGTAACAAACAATTCTGTAACACAAATTCATTTTTAGCTACAGCTTAAGTTAAGCAAAATATCAGGGAGTGTAGTGACAGGACAAGATGTAACAGCTTTAAACTAGAAAAGGGTAGGTTTAGACTGAATGTTAGGGGGAAATTCTTCACTCAGTGGTGAGGCACTGGAACAGGTTGCCCAGAGAAGTTGTGGATGCCCTGTTCCTGGAGGTGTTCAAGTCCAGGTTGGGTGGGGCATTGAGCAACTTGGTCTGGTGGGAGGTGTACCTGTCTAGGGCAGGGGGGTTGGAATTAAGTGATCTCTATGGTCCCTTCCAACCCAAACCATCCTATAATATATGTTTAATTTATGCTCAAAACTCTTAATTATTTTTAAATGCCATAACACATGAAGGCCTAGCCTGACTTCAGATCTTTAATTGAGGAGTTTTGCTAGAGTCCTCTGGCATAGTGAAGATGTGTGTCAGATGCAGAGCTTGCTGTAAGTTGCAACTAAATAAAAACACAGGGATGGAGGGGCTTGGAAATTGGTAAGGCATGTCTCTGCCTTCCATCCACTGATAAGATAATCTGTCCAGCTTCCCATGGGTAAAAGATAATGTAAAAATCTGTTTCATCCTGGGCTACTGGCACAACCACAGCTGTGGGAGGCATTTATTTCAGGTATTATTTGCAATCTATCCTACCATGTTTTGCTATATTTTCTGTGTCTCTCATCAATATTCTTCTGTTAAAGTTAACTGGACTTCTAATTTATAATCACTTAGGGCATTAGTAAATGAAAACTTCTGCCAAACTTTTAAGTGATTCAAAAGCTTGCATAGCAATGTTCTTTCTCCATCTAACCTCATGTGTGACTGGCATGCACCTCTATTATTATGGATCAGGTAATTCCATTGCAGTTAATGGTTAATAAATACTAATTCATAAGATAGAGTAATTCTTATTATAAACTAAGATTTTTTCCAAAAACTTTATCTATTCAAAAAGTTTCAGTTGTGTAACTTATCCCCCAAATCAGTGAGAATTTACATGTGTTGTTTGTGAAAATAGTGGGGATGTGAAACTTAAGCTCTTTCAGTTGGGATCATGGTGATTTGGTTTCCTGGTTCCATGATAGTGATTACAAACTCTGGTAGGCAAAACAGTTCCCTGTTTCCTTACAGGAGTCTGTCAGGAATGCAGTTTACAAACACTGGTAGAAACGACCATGAAAGAGCACATGAATACCAGAGAAGTGAAGTTGTTGAAAAGCTAAAGTGAACATTTTCCGAATGTTTTCTATGGGTTGGGAATAGAAATACATGCAAAAAAATGTTTGGATGTGAGGAAATATACTTTACATAAGGATAACCCATTTTGAGTATATTCTCAAATACGCTACCTACCCAAAAGCTGTGTATACTTGCCCCTCTTCAGTCCTTCTTCCTTCCAAATAAGCACTTCAGTCCCCTCTCAACACATACAAAAACTTCTGCTTATGCTAATGTTAATTAAAATTATGCCTGCCAGGGAGTTATGACCTCTTTCTGGGGTAGAATTGACTTTGTTTGCATGAAGTCATGTTGTTGAGAGGTTCAAAAAATTCGCTCCTGATATTCAGGACCAAAGTGTTGCAACTGCATGCACTGTATAGCTTTTAAAGTCATTCCTCTGGTTGCTTGACCTTATTTGTCTATCTCTAGCACTTCTATGGCTATCATTGGAATAATTTTCAGTTTTTTGATTTTTTTTTTTTTTTTCCTGTGGCTTTCCTAGTCCTCAGATAGGAGAGTGTGCTACTTTTAAAAGATAAAATGTATCCTGTGATTTAAAGACAAGGCTTCAAGGAAGTATGCTTTGGAATTGCTGGGTAGCTTTCTGCAGTAAGCAGATGTGTGGTAAAGTGACTTGAGATACCTGGCAGTTCTTTAGGAAAAACATTAACAAGGGGGTTAAGCGCTACCTTTTTCTAGTACAAAGAAGAGAAACTAAACACAAGTCCAGTTTGACTAGGATGTTGCTGAAAGCTGAAACTGGGTCAGGCCGTCATGGTTGAATATAGGAGAATGGTATAAGTAAGTGGAGGTCAAGTTTGAGGGAGACTTGGGCACAAGGCACAAAGTTGAAGATGACAAAGATATGTTACGTCTTTCTAGACTGTGGTATCAAACCTACCCGCTTCCTGTAATAGCATAAATGCCTTAAAGGTAGAAGAGAAGTAAAGCACGTAATATGACATGATTTTAATATATTTTAGTAAAAATCCCAGCTTTTAGTAAATAGTGACATTCTTTCATCACGTGCCCAATGATGACATGATTAAGATGAAATTACCATAAAGGGGGTGGGTATGACTGAGAGAGAAGTCATAACCAGATAGAAAGCCTAGAATCTTGAGATAGGTACCAGTCTCACGTGCTGTAGTAAGCAGTGCGAGTGCAGTTTCAGTGTAGAGGTAGCTGGTGGGATATGCCATTGGACTGAGGACAGATTCTGGAGATAAGTTTTCACTTATGCATAGAATGAAGGAAGTAGTACATCTATTTGTTTTTCAGTTGTTACGTAGAGCTATTTGCATAGGGAGTGTCTTGTGAGCCCTTTATTTTGACTTTTAGCCCTATGATCTAATGACAAATTCAGGAAATAATATAAACTGTTCGCTAAAGGGAAATGCTAAACTGATGATGCAAAGACTGGGAGGAAAAAGCATGGTCAGAAGTTTGTAGACAAACTTGTAACAAGCTGAACATGAGGCTAATGTGGCATGTTGATACAGAAACAAACATTGGACAATTTTGCTTTGAGAACTGGTTCAGGGGTCTTGATTAGCACATGAAGTCTGTAAACCTAGGCCTAAATATGGGGGGGGGGGGTGGGAACTTTAGACGGTTTTATCAAGGAAATATTGGTGAGAAGATGTCACTGTAAAATATGAAAGTGTTCTGTGTGTTGCCTGGAGCTAGGGCAAGAAAATGTAAGAAGACCACAATATCCTCTCTTTATGTTTTTTTATCAGTCACATATCAGCACATTCTGATATTGTGGAAGACCAAGCAAAATCATTTGGGCACGAATAATGGCATCAGTTTCTTGAATTGATTTAGGTGTTCATCCCAGTCCATATAATGAGTCAGTGTTAGATTATACTTATTTTATTGATTAAAGACATACTTCATTAATGGCAGTATGAAGATTGTTAATTTTAATGTTAATATAGTAATTGTTCTTTTTATGTATATGGCATGGCATCGCTAGCATCAAAGACTTAACACATCCTTCCAGTACATAGTCAGGTTTAGACATGAGTTTAATTGTGCACAAAGCAGAAGTCTGTAAGACCTTTCAGCAAATTATGGCATGTGAGTTGGTAGATGATGCTAGAGGACTATTATATGGGATCCTGACGTGCATTAAAAGGAGTGTGGCCAGCAGGTCAAGGGAGGTGATCCTCCCCTTCTACTCTGCCCTGGTCAGGCCTCACCTGGAGTACTGTGTCCAGTTCTCCTGGCTCCCTGGTACAGAGAAGACAAGGACCTCCTGGAAAGAGTGCAGCGGAGAGCCACATAGATGATACGGGGCCTGGAGCATCTTCCCTATGAAGAAAGGCTGACAGACCTGGGTCTGTTCAGCCTGGAGAAGAGAAGACTGAGAGGGGATCTTATCAAGGTGTACAAATATCTGAGGGGTGGGAGACAGAAGGATGTAGCTAACCTCTTCTCAGTGGTTTGTGGGGATAGGACAAGGGGCAACGGCCGCAAAATAGAACACGGGAAGTTCCGCACCGACATGTGAAAGAACTTCTTCATGGTGAGGGTGATGGAGCACTGGAACAGGCTGCCTAGAGAGGTTGTGGAGTCTCCTTCTCTGGAAATATTCAAGGCCGGTCTGGACGCCTACCTGGGCAGCCTGCTCTGAGGAACCTGCTTTGGCAGCAGGGTTGGACCCAATGATCTTTTGAGGTCCCTTCCAACCCCTACAGTACTGTGATTCTGTGATATCTGGGTTTCATAGTGGTGATGGATTATAACACCTTGCAAAACTGCCTTTGCATCTGAGCTTCTGATGTTCCTCTCTATTTGGATATGACATTTTTCTTATGATACATTGTTATGCTCAGAACACGACTGTTTTGATTAAAAAAAATCTTTGAATATTCACTCTTTCCTAAATTACAAATATTTGCTGTTAGATATAAGTTACTTCTCTGGTTTACTACTGTGCCAGGAATTGGAAAACATTAAATAAAGATCAGGACTACTGATCAAATGTGGAAAAGACCAACTAAGTCTTTCTGCTCATATATAGTGAATCTTTACAGTTTATTTCCTAGTCTTTAAAAAAAAAAAAAAAAAAGGCAACGAGTCAAAAAACAATGGGCTTCTGCCACGTACTGAGTAAGACTGCTCTATGGCTTAATACACTCTGCTTTTAGGAAGATTTTTCATAATGATGTATTATCATCCTTTAGCCACCTCATTCTAGAATTTCTCATTGTTCCTTTATGTTTTGTTAAATCTTTTCCTATTAAGATCATAGCATTTCCTTTACCAAATGTTTTCTTCATTTTTTTTGGAAGATATAGTATTTCTTCTCCACAGTAGTTTTATTCATGATTTCTATGACCATGTACTGGGTCAGGCTGGGATGTTAACTTTCCCTGCAGCAGCCCATACAGTGCTGCGCTCTGCACTTGTAGCTAGAACAGCAGTGGTATCACACCGGTGCTGTGTCTGCTGCTGAGAAGTGCTGGCGCAGCATCAGGACTCTCTCTGACCCTCCAAGGGGGTGGGCAAAAAGTGAGAAAGAAACATCACCAGGGCAGCTGACCTAAACCAACCAAAGGGATATTCCATACCATATGATGTCAACCTCAGCAATAAAAGGTGGAAAAAGGAAGAAGGGGGGAGGGGTGGGCTCTCGCTGCGAAAACGTCTGTCCTCCTCCCAAACACCGGCTACGTGCGTTGAGGCCCTGCTTCAAGGACGTGGTCAAGCATCGCTCATTTGTGGGAAGTAGAGAGTAATTTCTTTCCTCTGTATTTCCACATAGCCTTTATTTGTTTTGTTTTGTTATTCCCTTTCCCCCTCCCTCTTCCCCTTTCCCTTTTTTCTCTTTAGTTGAATTGTTTAATTAATAATATTTCCTTAATAATAAATATTTTTTCTCTCTTTAATTAAATTATCCTTATCTCAACCTGTGAGTTGTTCTTTCCTTTACTTCTTCCCCTCCTCATCTGAGGAGGGGGAGTGAGAGAGCGGTTGTGGTGTTCAGCTGCCTAGCATGGCATGGTAAAACCGCCACAGACCATGAAGTCCATTTTCCATTGGAAAGAAAATTTACCTCCAGAGGATAAGTAATAACTTGATCAGAAGGTAGCTTGCTAACTTTTCTTTGGACACCATCTTGTTCCAATTAAGTGGATACAATTTTGAATCTGTAATTAAAGCATCATAAGTGGCCATTTGCAAATATAGCATGATGTTCCAGTCCATCAATGGAGAATCTCTTTATTCACCTAGACTGCTCTTATACTTGGTGTTTAAGCTGACCAGCATGAGAGTGAAAATCAAACTTCAGCTTTGCATCACTGGGAGAATGCCTGGAATACACTTGATAGGCGAAGAGCATGCCTCTTTTCCCCTTCTGTCTTTATTTGCCCATTTTAGGACATCCGGGTATGGTATTGCATAGAATACCAGAATTTTTGTGGTTAAAAACTGGATGCCTGCATATGTTGAAACTAGATGGAAGTCACAGACTGCAAACGTAGCAAGTTATAAAAATGTGGGCAGACTTCCTTGCAAGTTTAGTTCTGAACCAGAGTGGGCTGATCACAGCATAACTGTTGGTGTATAAAGCAAAGTCTGTTTCTTCTTTATGTAAGAAAGGTGTGTTTTGTTAAGTGCAGTGCTCCAAAATTAATAAGTATCTAAAAATTAAATGTTACTATTTGTCAAGGAATCTGAGTGTTACAGGCAGTAAGAGACAGGTTCTTGATGAAAGCTTCATAATCAGAAGAAAGCTGAGGCAGTGCTGTCTAAAAATGATGGGTCACTTCATCCAATCTGTTTCAGTGCTAATGAAATGATGCTTCTGGAAGTTACTTGTATGTGTTAAGTGCATGTGGGAACAAAAATTTTTGTTGTTGTTTTTTGCATCAGAATCAGTAACATAAGAATAGGAAGTGCAAGGCATGTTGCTTCCTGGGATAGCATGGTGTATGGGGGAAACAAGGACTAGATTGATATTCAGTGGAAAAGCATGGACTGGGTATATATGACCAAAAGGCTAAAAAGCTGTTAAAAACAGTAAGAAGGTTGCAAAAGATAAGAAAATAAAGGGAGGAATTAAAGACTGATAACATGAAACTAGTAAACAGTGTCAGGTAGGTACTCAGCCAATGAAGAACAAGGGGGAGGCATTGGGGAACAGGGCATAAAAGAGGCATTGGGGAACAGGGCATAAAAGAGGCATTGGGGAACAGGGCATAAAAGATGTGAAAATTGCATCTGCAAGTGTGCTCCTGTTTGCTAGACACATGCCATTGTAATGGTGAATAAAATGTTACTTCACTGAAATCCTTGCCTGAGCCTTTGTTATTGGCTAATGAGTGTTTCTCATAGTTCAAGGATTACAAGAATTTAAGCCATAAGCTTAGTGCAGGTTTGTAGAATCAAATCACGTTTTGTAGTTCTGTTGAATGGTGATCCCAGAATGGCTGAGGTTCATCAGAATGGCTGAATCAGAATGGCTGAAGATCATCTGGTCCAACCCCCTTGCTGAGCAGGATCACCTAGAGCACGTTGCACAGGATGGCATCCAGGCAGGTTTTGAATATCTCCAGAGAAGGAGACTCTACAACCTTTCTGGGACACCTTTTCCAGTGCTCTGTCACCCTCACGGTAAAAAAGTGTCCCCTTATATTCAGCGGGGACTTAACAAACAAACCACCACCACAACAACAAAAAACACTTGATCTGTGACTCTAGATTCTAGTCCTGTAATCAGACAAACCCACTCTGCTTCTGCAAAGCCTGAAAAATATAGGCAGGGATTCAGAGAGTGACATATGTCTTCATGAAAGATTAAGCCTGAGCTGTTTTATCCATCATTCTGAAGAACTTCTGCAAATATCTATTATGAGAGTTTGTCTTATCTTTCAAAATTATCATCATTCCTTTACTTCAGTGGTGTGTTTTGCAAATATCTTACTGGTTGGTCACCAGACAGCTTTACGACATTCTAGAAACAAAACTGTATTTGAACTTTTGGTAGAACTGATGATATCTTGATTTGCACTAGAGTTAACTTTGACACTGTCCTCGTGTCTTTTTAATGGCATGGACTTGCCACTAGAGCAGAGGCAGGGAGGGCAGATCTTTAGGTCAGGTGTTTGCTTGGGAGACTCATGGATCTTACATGCTTAGGGCTATCAGAGTAGTTGCAGCTTGCTAACACTGTTCTCACAATACAGAGGTGTAACAGGAGATGGGTAGTTGTATTTCTTTGGAGAGCAAAGAATGAGCTGAAGCACAGTGCCACTTGTGATAGCTGCAGTTGGTGGTTATGGTCATATGGCATGGGAGAGAGTCTGACATACAGTTGTAGCAAGTTTGCTGGCCTGTGTGCATCACCAATAGGAAAGAGTTTCCTGTGCCTCTTGCATGAGACTCTACAATATTGAGCAGAACAAAGACTTCTGGTTCTTCTTTTTGTGAGCTGGGATATTACGTAAATAGTAGCTGCACATAAAACAGTTGCTTTAGTTTCAATTGGAGTCAAGCAAAAGGGGGTGGGAAATCACTTTTCCTTTATGTTTGTTTCCACCGTTGAATTATTTGCAGTTTCTATCTAAGGACAAAGTGTAAAAAAACAATGCAAGTGTTAAAAGGATGAGGTGTTGTCACTTGAAGTATAAGACTAGTACAGGAGTGAAATTCATGTTCTTACATGAGGTGGAGAAGTGAGGCAGTATGTGAAGAGTCATGTCATGGAGTGGTCAAGATGTTTGTTTAGATACTGAAATCAACTCCCTTGCAAGAATTAGATAGAATTGGTGCGTTTTTTAGTCTATTGCTTTATGCCATTATATGGCATTGTGAACATGTAAAAGTCACACAACATTAATTTGAATTTTCTAATTCTAACTACAAGTTATGACTAACAGGTGTGTACACGTTACTATAACAGGCTGAGTTAATTTCTTGTACTGTTTATTTAAATGTAACAAAAACAAAACCACACACAGAAGTGATTATTTGTAGTGAGCAAGCTTAGTGTATTAAACAGCTCACTACTGTGTTCTGTTTAGAGTACAAACCTGTCAAACTGGAAGAAAGCAAATTTGTTCTTACCTATATGATGGAGCTGTCTTAAACTAGAATCCAATGAAGACTCAACCTTTAAAAGGAATGAACTTGCTGCTGAAAAATGACATGTTTCCTTCATGCCGTGTTAACTTTACAGGTCAAATTGATTTCTTAGAATATCAGCAAGCCATGATTAAAAGAAACAGCTGTTGTGGTGTCCTTGTCTCTCCCCCTCCCCTGCCCCACAAATGTAGGAAAATGCAAAGTGCTGCAGTGCTACTTGAGGATCTAGAGTGAAGGCTTGTTTAACTCAAAACCAAAATAATCTAATTGGTTATTTTACTTAGAAATTTATTTTACTCCTGGGGAAAATATTTTTGTTCTTAGCTATGCCCTAGGCTTTAATGCTACACTTGTAAAGCACTGTCCAATACAGAGAGTGGTGTTCTGCAGATTGCTTCAGTATCAGTTTAAATGATTATATGGAATTGTAGACAAATAGGTATTATTTTACTTAATTTATTTTTCAACAAATGAATGATGCAAGAAAAATCTTTGGGGGTTATCTTGACTGTCTGTGAAACCTCACTGATGGCACTGGGTTGCTATCAGTAGGATTGCAGAGGTGTAATTTGAGTATACTTAAGAAGTTGAATAGATGAAGCCAATAATGTCCCAGTGGTCCTTTGAATTTGGCCCCATGAAATTAATTTCCACCTCAGCTTGTACACAGAATAAATTAATTCATACAGACCCAGTACTGCACTTCTATAATCTGTGTAATTGCTTGTTTATTCCAGCACCTGGTAGGTCTCTTTATCTCTGAACTTTTGTGCTCTGCTATATTAGCTTGTCTAAGGCTGTAAAATTAAAAGTTACTTAAGGATTTTATTGAGCTGAAGCGATTGTGTTTTCCAGCCGTAGAGGGTTTGTTTACTTAGCAGTGATTCCACCCCACCCAGTTGTAAGACCAGCCCAAGCTGTTATCACACAATAGGACTTGGTGTTTGACCATAACTGCATGTCTCACTCAACAGGCAATCAGCATTTTAATTAGTGATTAAAGGAAAGTCATTGTACTCTAGCTGCTTTATCACAATAGCCTAATAATTTTGTGTTGAATAAATAGATAATGCAAAAGAGAAACCTCCCCTCATAATGTTGTTGTCATTAAGGGCTCTTTTACTCATTTGTGTATGTATTAAAACACACATGACATGAATAGAGGTAATTATAATTACTACAGTTTTTTTAGCAGATTAGCTGACATTTTTTTCATTGTAAACCTTTTCCTTTATAATGCCACTCCAAAATGAATGAAGTATTTAAAAGTTCAGATAAAGGTAAGTAGTGGTGGCTCTGTCTTACCAAGGCCTATGGATGTGAATGATTGATTTGCTGTGTGCATCACTGGAATTAGGTAACTTGCATCATGACTGTGATGTACTGTGTAATTGATGCAAGCCCTTTCATAGCATTCTGAGATTGAAATCAATATTTATTTGGAGTGCAACAAATGTAATAAGCTGCACTTCTTAAGTGTTGCTCCAGCTCCATTTTTAGTTCAGTTTTGTAGAAGATTATTCAGAAGCAATAGATACATGTTTTGGTGCGGTTAAAGAATTAGTTAAGAGGGTATGAGCAAGATATGGAAAACAGTGCAGTCTGAAGCTGGGTGAATGAAGTTAACACATGGCTTTTATAATGGTACGATCAACACTTTATTCATAATTTTATTTATTCACTACTACAATACTGTTCATCTATGTACAAAAGATCAGAATTATATGCAACTAAGCTTCATTATACTTTCATCTGCACTAACGATGAATATCAGTTACTAAGACATGTAATAGTTTGCAGGTAATTAAGAAAACCTCATGTCCTGTACCCAAAAGATAGATGTTTATCAAACTGAACAGGCTAGCACTAGAATGCTCTTAAAATATTTTTTTTTTCAACAAGGATGCACCTTTGCCTTGGATGTGACAGTATATTTTTTGTGTTCTTTTTGATTAAAACTAACCTCTAATAAAGTTGCACATTTCTAACTCTAAAATTATAAGGCATGGTAGTTAAAGGAGCACTGTCCAAATTATTATTTTGGGCACTTTGCAATGGATTTATACATCCAGTTTTGATTACCCAGAACAGGGACTTCCAAATACAATACACGCTTTCACCTATGCTTGTTCTGCTAAGCTGTTACATTTTGCTATTAAGGATCAGAGAGCTGTGAGGGCAGGGACTTTTCTCAGTCCATTGCTTTACAATGTGCTTTTGAAGAACTCCTGTTCCTCTTTTAAGAATCAACACCCACTCCATGCTCTCTTGATACACTCTTAGTAATCCTCTCTTCTGGCATCTCTGGCATGTTGAAACAACAACCTCACCCACACCTGACTTGATAAAGGTTGCTCTGAAATGCATGAAGTGGTAATTTGTCACTAGATTTTAGAAGTGATGTTAAACCAGTTTACATGTTACATACTTGGTGTCAGAAGCATTAAGCAAACCCTGTAAAGGACAGCGTTCATGCACGGAGCCTTCTTGTATGTTTTTTTGTCTGTTGCCAACCACAATCCTAGCCCTTTTCTCCTGAAGAGGTGAAGTCTAAAGAGACACTTAAATCTTTGATGCTGAAATAACGGTTAACTGCTGTTGAATTTCTGCACCTAAATGATCATTAGTGGGACTGCAAGGCCTGAATTACCAACGCTTATATTGCTTGATAAGCTTTTTGAAGTACCCATATGGAAACCTTAAATGCTTAGGAAAGAGGGGAAGTTAAGTATTTGATGTAAAGCATCGATGGCCAGCATAGAGGATGCAAACAGCGATGGAGGAAGACCAGGCATACAAGTTCTAGTTAGATTGGAGGGAGAGAGGGAGGCTGATAACTCCATCTGTACAGATTTAGAAATGCTGGCTTTCATCTGCAGACTTCTGAAGGACTTCTTGTTACTGGGGGAAACTAAAACACTTCTTTACTGTATGGAGAGAGCCTAGAGTGCCTGCCTATTTTTGTTTCATGGTAGCATGCAACTTTAATTCATGTCTAAATAAATAATGTTATGAGTTGTACTGTATTCTGTGCAGCAAAATTTGTTAGGGAACTCTTACAGTTTAACCAGTCTGAGATTTTTATAACCTGCTTGTGTTTGGAACTTAAATGAACTATATATTACAAATCTATTTAAAAGGTTAATGTATGGAATACATGAGGCACTGTTGCTATCTCTTAGTCTGAAAGTTTTTAACTGAGGTGTAATTCTTCTTTCTTGCGTGTTGGTATCCCCCACGATTGAATTATCTTGAAAAATGTCAAGTCCATGTGTAGGATGTTCCCGTAATTACACCATTGTTAAAATATTGCATCCATATAACCATATCTTACAATATTCATGAGGTATGTAACATAACAGCTTTAGTGATTAGTAGTTCACACAGCAGTGCTTCACAACTGTCCAACAAAAACCAACACAGTACAAATAAAAAACCACACATGGTACAAATCTAAGCCTCAGTCGTCAGGCCTAACAAAATAGGATGACTCAGAAGACATCATCTTTACAGCTACATACATCAGCTCGTGTATGGAAGGATGCACTTTCTAACCCAAACTCTTATTTTAATCTTGCATATATCTTCCTGCCTGTGCTGTGTCATATTTGACCAGAAGTCCACAGGAGCCCCAGAGAACCCTCACCTTCTGGGCTGGCAGTCCCCTGTGTGGCCACCAGCACACAGCAGGTCTTGTCTCTATGAAGACTGTCCCTGATGAGAAGCAATCTGGAGGTTTCATAAGAAATGTCTGTCTGGTAGTTGTTTCAGACCTTGAAACACTTGAAAGGTCAAAACCCTTGTGGGAGAGCTGAGACACAATGTTAGGGTTACTCTTGTATCTAAAGAGGACTTCTGACATTGATTTTGGAACATTTCTATTTTCAGTAGAGTCCTAGCCGGTCTCCGTTTTTTGTGTTATAGCCTTTTTAAGGTAGCTGTACTTTTTCAGATTTCTAGTGAAAGTGTTGTGTTGGGGTGTTACTATTGCCAGCTATTTACAATCGTATTATGTGTTAGAACAGTGCTCTGGGAGACCTGATCAATGTGTGTCAGGTGAGCTGTTCAAAGTATTTTTAATGAGAGGATTCATATGGAGAATGATGTTGGTCTGTTTTGGCACAGTGGCAAGACTCCACTTTTTTCTGTAAAAGGAACTGTTAGAATAGAAAATAATTCAAGTTCTGTTTGGAAGGACCAAACCAGACTTGAAGCCTTGAATTTCTTTTTTATTATTATTTATTTATTTTTATATATATTTTTTTAATGCTTGATATCCTGTTTATCTCTATTTTTCTTGCAGTCTTGCAGTTGAGTGCTCTGCTGTGCCTGGCTCTGGTTTGTGCTCCTCAGCTCTCCTGTCTGTATTTCTGTTCTCCCCATCTTGCTGTGTCTGAAGCAGTGCACTTGTGGTGGAGTTGGTCAGGAGGGAAATAAGTAAAGGCAGTAGGGGAGGGAGGTGGGCCGTTATTTCAAACTGGGAAGCTGGAAGAGGCTTAGAGTATTTAACACTGAGTACAAAGATCCTATATGCTTATGGGAGAGAGGAAGTGGAAGCCACATCATTCTATTGTGCTCCTCCATGGTGAAGCCCTGTAGGTAAGGATCTTCTGTAGGTTGTATCTGGGTCACCATTCCAGAATGATCAGATTGTGGTTGGTAGGTGATGAGTTAGATGAAATGGAAAAGGTACCTGCTAGGATGAACAGTCTGAATCTCCACTGACTGTTTTCCCTAGCTCAATAAATTATCATGTGACTGACATCTATTCTTTCCATTCAGCTGTTCATTTTAATATTTCTTAAAGGCTAGGAAATATCTGATACAGAAAGAAACTGTGTGACAAGCTCTTTTTTTTTTTTTTTTTTGTGCTGGGAGGGGGCGAGGGGCACGGTATGAAGCTTGGCATGATGTTTGTACTGACCATTAGCTAAACAATTGTGGAACTGCATATGTTTCTCTGGTCTTTTTGGCTTGAGATTTTGACATAAGCAACCTTTTCTGTAACACTGTGCAACTAAAGCAAATTAAGTCTTTTTTTGTCATCCTTACAGTATATTAGTTGTATTATATATGTGCATGATCAATACCTGTGAGAGCAGTATGAGCAACGCATCACAAAGCTTTCCTAACAATGGAACTGTTAAACCAGTCATTCAGATGGATTTTCCAATAATGTTTTTACACTTAATACTGTAATTATTTGTGGTAGATTGTAGTAAATATACCACTCTTATATTGTCATACAAGATATATTAAACTCATTTTTAGAGGTATTGAGCAGTATCATGGTAGGTTTTAGCATCATGAATCAAATGTCATCCTCAATCACTATCTGCTAGATGACAGTGTTGTGTTGTTGTTTTTTTCCATGGGGGGGGGGGGGGGCAGCTGTTTAGTTATTCATATGTGAATTAGGTGTCTCTTAATTGGTGACCTACTTCCTCTGCAAGTATCATGGAAGAGTAGGATTGTAGACTCCTTTCATCCCTCCTTCCCATTCTGGTCTTTAATAATGTTCCTCCTGTTGTGCATTCCTGTGGAGATTAGACATAGTGGCAACATGCCAATCCATTTAGGAGAACGTGCCAATTTGATAGGGGGTTGTTGGTTGTGATGTGGTCCTTGCCCTTCCTTCCTGAACAGCAAATAGATAACTCCTAACCAGCTGATTTAGCTAGTTCATGCTGAATTCCAGGTTGTATTTCTCTTATATAGTTGGACCATTCTCTTTGATAGTGGCTTGGCTTGCTGTGAGGCAGATGGGTTAATTTTCTTTAGCCTCTTAGTTGAGTTTTGATTTCTTTTTAGTGTGAGGTCCCATTGACAGAAAATAGTGATATTTTTGGCACTACAAAAATAGAAATACAAAAAAATACAAAAAAAGAAATTCTTGCAGTTAAGAGAAAGATCTTGGGAACCCTTGACTTATAGAAGTGTTATGTTTTTAAATAGGCAGCATTACTAATGTCAAGTTACAAGGCAATGTATATTTCCATGCATGGTATTTTGTAGAGATCTGTACATACTAGCTCTTCAGGATCCTTTTGCAAACATACAGATTCCCAGTAGCCATTTCTGATTCTAGTAGTTATTAAAATACCATTACTAAAATAACAGTGGAAAGTTACTAAAATAACTTTACAGTAGTTATTAATGCAGCCACCATTCATCACTAGTGTTATTACCTAGAATTACTAACTGTTAATAAACATGTTACTCTGCTAATCTAACCTAGGTGTTACCATTGTGCATTTTATTAATATAGTATATTATAAGCTAGTTATAGTTTCATGAATATACTAATGTGATACTGATATGTAATGTTTATCATTAACACAAATGGCTTTCTAGTCACTTGGCACAGAAGAATCTTATTCTACAGCTCTAGTTTGTTACTATTCTTGTAGGTATCAGAGGACCTTAGAAATGAGGTTCCTCTACAGAATGTATATACGATTGCAGGAAAATATACTCATGTTCTACATAGCTGTCATGATACTTGTCAGGTCTTGCAGGATGCATTCTCATATGATGTATATACACATTTATTTTTACTGCGAAATATTCAAAACTAAGTTGTTTCCTAAAGGTGTGAAGGTGATCAGTTTACTAGTTTCCATAATGACCAGTTATTTTTTGTATTTGGGGATCAAGTCAGCTGCCACATGACTTGCTTTATTTTGTCTTTAAACTTCTATCCTGCATCCCAGTGAAGTGTTATGTTTATAGGTAACTCTTAATTTTGTGAAGAAACTCGTATATGCGTGTGAAGTTGTTTACTTACTTTCTGCCTCCTTTGCTTAAGCCAATGTCTGAGGTGGGGTGAGGGGATTCCTTTCATTGAACTGTAAATCTGTCATCGCTTTGGCTTCTCTGAAAATGCATTTGTTGTCTCTTAAATCCAGCACTGTCACTACTAAAGCGCCTTTGTTTTCTTGACTTGCTGTGAGCCCAGTAAGAACTTAGGACATGCATTCTACACAAATGTCTTCAACATTTATTTTCAGATCTGAACTATCCTTCGTCAATAAAATATATTGTACTCTCGTGTTTGCAGAACTTTCTCTAATTCTTGTTTCTCATTTCACATAGAGGTTACATATAATGAACACTCTGGCTAAGGTAACTCAAGATTACTTAATGATTATCATATTGTAAACTGTCAGCATTATTTGTAATTAAGCTTTTATACCTTCATAAGCATAGGGTTTGTTTCTAAAACTAGAACTGCAATAGCTGACTAGGCTGTTAATCAGTTATTCTGATGCATGCCTGTGTGTAGAGGTTTACCTGTTTTAAGAATGTGCCATGTTCTTCTTGGTTGTTGGGGGTGAGAGATTGGGTGTGGGTCTTTTTATTATGCTTGTTTAATATTGTTTCATCTCCAGGTTAGATACAGAGAAGCCCTTCATTCATTGTATACTTGCATGGTGTCACTTCAGAGCAAAATCATGTGCTTATGGAGTAAGTGGTGGGTTCAATTATTTGAGCTGGTTTCATGAATATATTTTGATGTAGTGATGTAGTTCATCAGGTGGTCAGTGTTTTCTTGATTCACTGATCAAGACAGTCTGACCATGCAGCAAATCTGACCTGAGCAGTCTTGGTCAGAAAACAGTGGAATGGGGAGAAATTAAAGTCATTGACTAGTCATTGTGTGTGCATGTGGGCATTGTGTGGTTGACTTGTTAGACACCTTTGTGTAGAACATGTCACTTCTTGCAGTCCATTTTTTTAATGTGCTGTATTACACGTATTACATTTTCACCCTCTTAAAGCTGTGCCAACCTTGTGCAAGTTGTGCCTTCTTTTCAAGTGGTCTTAACTGTCTTCGTGAGTTATATAGCCTTTCAAGTATACTTGATAAATGAAAGTCTGAAATGTTTGTACTGCAGCTTAAAAATATGCATATTCTAAAGCTGTTCAGAAGTAAGGAGTTGGACCTGCATATTGGGTTTCAACCATTCAACCAAAGACAAAGATGATTGAATTCAGTCTTAAATTTTATAGAACTAAATTTAATGGTGAGCACAATCACACTCTGTGGTGATTGTTTTCAGTGTTGCTTTATTAAGTTATGTAATGGCAAGAGTTCCAACTCCGGAGATTGTTGAAATAGTAGATTTAGAGACTACGTTAGAATGCTTATCAGTAACAAGTGTGTGGGTTTTCAATGTGCAGATATTTTTACCTAGATATTGCTGCAGCTTGTGACTCTTATTTAAATAGTTTGGAGGTTTTAGACTTAATACTGTGCTTTTTAAAAAATGTTTTAAAATCTTGTTTTATTCCCCAAAGATTTGTTTTCTGCTGTTGCGATTAGATGATGACAGCTAGCTGGCTTTTAAAATTGATCAGGAAGTATTCTGGCAGTCATTCAGTGTTGTAATAGCACTTTAATGGATATGAGCTATTCACCCAGATCAGACTCAATGTCAAAACAGGCGAAAATACAGCTGTCACTCTGGACAAGAAGTTACACATATGCAAGCAGCTGCTAATAATACTGGAAAGGGAGCCTTATAATAATGCTTTAAAGGTGTATGCATATATATGCATCTAGACTGATTCTACATTAGTAGATACCCCATAAGAAATATGCTAGAGAGAAACGGATTTGTCTCATTCTGTTTGTGCTTGTGTTTAGGAAAAAGCAGCAAAATGTATGTGTATATGTTGCTATGACCTGTGAGAAGGTAGCGACAAGTTCATTAGTGCTGGTGGGCTTGCTGGTGTATGCTTTTGTAATAACTTCTGTGTGATGTGTTGCTGGGACTGTAGTGTAAATCTTATCTTGCCAAATGATTGCATTGCTGTGGGCCCTTGTTTAATGGACACACTGGGCTGTCAGTTTCAGTGGAACTCTGACCATGCATATAGATTAAGCCTATGGCTATAGAAATGCAGTGGCTTTTTAAAAGACCGTTTTCTGTCTGAAAAATGTAATAACTAATCTCAATGCTTATATATGCTTGATTCTTGTGGTGTAATTGGTCAGGATACTTTGCTCTCTGTTGTATTCTAGTGTTTAAACCGATCACATGGCTTGTTTCAAGACCCTGCAGTATTGGAAAGATAACTATTATCCAGATGTGGATAAAAGTGCTCATGCCTTCCACTGTTGGAAAGCATATGTATCTAACAGCTGATGTTTGATATAAATGAAAATTGATTTCTAGGGATATTATGTTTTCTTTACTATTTACTTATCTCTACCCTCTAAATCTAGATTACGTCAACACTTTGTCTCCATAGTGCTCAAGAAAGTCAAGAAGTAAGACTGGGGAATGCCTTGTACCCCCCTTTTAGGCAATAGATGTGCTACTGTATTTTAATATATCTTATTGCCAAAGCAATAGGGCAGTGGTCATTTTTCTTGCTTCTGTTAGTGAAGACTGGTTAATTTTATCATTTTAAGTTTTTTTTTTTTTTTTTTTTTTTTTCCTGCTATAGAATTTTAGCTTGTATTTCCCTACACTGAAACACATAAGAATATACAAGGATGTCCTCTGAGCATATTAAACATGTTCACATAACTCCCAAAGCTAAAGAGGCAAATCTAGATGTTACAGGGATATCTTGTAGGCCATAAAATAACAGGCCACTTACGATAAAATAATAGGTCACTTATTATGATTTTACATAAATGTAAAGATTCTGTAATGGTTTAGTCACACATTTAAACCCACATGCACCAATTGCATTCAGAAAGTATGGGAAGAATAAAATTGATCACAAGCTTGAGGATTTTCTCCCATTTGTGTGGCTTATCAGACTAAGAGGGACTCTGAACAGGCCAGTGAAGCAATCCATGCTAAAATAAGTAGTAGTCTGCCTGTGCTGAGATATGCGAGGCAGGGCTCTCCTTGGGGAGAGCAAGTAGAGGAGTGCTTGTCACCTTAGATCATTGAAGTGCTGAGAGGAGTAGAAGTGGGACTAGCCCATGTGCAGTTCTTGTTGGCTGAAGTATTTCTGTTTTTTTCCTGTCATTTCTAATCTAAAGTGAACATAAAAGCAAGCATTAGGTAGTGTTACATGTGACGTGTGCCAACACTGTGCACTTGATGAGCATGTTACTGTACCTCTTTAGTCATGCCGGATGGTACTGAAGTTGTACCTGTTTAAGTGGAGTAAGGTGATATTCTGTATAATAAAATCTGCATCATGTGTTGCTTGCCATATGCCTGAAAGTTAGACATCTGTTGCATCCTTTTGTCACTTTTTCCTGATAAGGTGTTTTCAAGCTCACACATTCTTCCTGGATATCTGGGTTTTCAGGAAGTGATGACATTATAGCATTTTTAAAGTATAGTTCAGGAATTATATGGAGTACAGGAGCTGTATTGTTTTGGCTACTTACAACAAGAATCTCTTTGCTCTAGTGAAATTTTTAAAGAGAATGAGCAGTATAGTATTTGCTCACATATGCTGTGGGATTACTTCTTTGGTTTTCTTTTGAAATCAGGCTGAATCAGGAGGAAAACCTCTTTATAACAGTTACCAGAAAGAATATTTGTCTACCTGCGAGTTGATTTATTTATTTTCTCTACAATCTTGTCTGCCAATGAAAACTTCATTCTCTGAACAATAATGCATGATGTTCTTCTGACTAATGCTCCTTTTCTTTTCTGCTCTCTTGCTATTCCGTGGAAGATTTACAGTGCCTATAACCCCTCAGCCACTGCAAAGAAAATACACACCTCTGTGCCTTCCCCCCCAACCCCATTTAGTCTCTTAGATCTGGTTCCCACTATGGTAACCACATACGGCTGTAGAATCATGGCAGACTTGCAGCAGAGGCATCTAATGACTTGCTGCGCCTGGTATAAATTGCTCAAACAGCATCCTTCCAGGTTTTCCTCTCAAGGGAGCAAATGCTTTAAAGAATGACCTTCCTCTGCCCCAGCACATCAACCTGGAAAGTTTCTATTTGCCGTTGAATTCCTGACAAGTAATAGGCAGTACTTAAACCTACTTAGGACATAAAATGTGAAAGATATGCTGTTGTGTTTTTTTTTTCTTTTAAACCATCATTTTTCTTTTAATATCACATAAAAAGGATGTTTGCATTTCAGATTTTTCTTTATTTTGTGTCAAGACATCCAAGAAGATACTTTGTATTTAAATGCGTCTTCTAAAACTAGACAGAAAATATCTTTTCAAAAACATTGTTGTCAACCTTCTCATCCTTGAATTACACAATACTAAAGAATTCAGTTCCTCCAATTTTGGAGAGGCTGATAGGGTACTCTCATGTCAATAAATGGCAATACAAAAAATATTCATTGTCTTGCAGTCCTTCTGAACCATCAAAATCATGTGATTTTTTTTTTTTTTTTTTTTGCTGACAGGAAAAACAGTTCATTTTATGTCTTCATTAAGCAATCAGACAGGCTTTTACAGCGTTGTCTTTGAGATCAGTTGTTCTGAGTCTTGCTACTTGTACTCTAGAAATCCCATAAGTTTTTTCAATAATCACTTTTCTTGCTGTAAAAGTAGAAATTTTGAAGATGCAGGGGACAAAATGTCATTAGAAACCAGACAAGCCATATCAGTTGTCTTTTCTTTTTATTTAAACTTAGGAAAAATAATGTGCAATTATAGCTAATTACATGTAATCCTTAGTAATCCCCCACAGAAAGTATAAATTGTCAGGCCACACAGTTTTTTTCAGGACTTGAGTAGCTTACATATCAATCTGTTTTTACAACTTTTAAATGCTCATTACTGTTTTTTTTTTTTTTTTTTTTTTTTTTTTTTTTTTTTTTTTTTTAAAAAAAATGTTTTTTTTTATTATTTAAAAAAGAACCTTGGTTAGGAAGGGAGGGAGGGACTGAAACAAATTAAAATGGAAAAGGTAATTAGAAGTATCCAAAACTGTTTTTGTGCCATTCTCTAGGGAAAAAAAAAAAAAAGGACACTTGAGATTTATGAGACTCTTATCCATTATCTTTGGAGACATTTTTTCCTCGCATGGGTAAGTGGTTAATATGAAAGAAATACTTGGGAAGTGTTCAAATATTTCTTTATGCTTTTGGAGGGTCTATTTGCTCCTTGTATATTGGTTATTGGGGAGAGGGGGTGCAGAGGGAGAATATTTTCACTGTCAAAAGAACTGGGACTTACACAGGAACATCACTGAAATTGTTGGCTATGTGTTTTTTATCATGTGGTTTAAAAGACAGTGTTTCTTAACCTGTCTCTGGACCTACATGCAGGTATGCTTCCAGCAAGTTTACTTCTCTAGGGATTAAGTCAACTGTGCAGAAGCTCAGTGTTTTTGGCCAATCTGTGAAAATGCCTAGTGTAGTACTGAAAGTTTCTATTCACACCATTTACTTCAAATATTGTAGTTTGGATGAGATTGTTGCTGAAGTGGCTGAATGTTTTGGTAAAAGCATCTTACAAGTAGGAGATGCAATTTAATGCTTTGCACTTCATTGAGTTTCATTTTTTTAGTTGTTGCTTCCGTACAGAAAGTAGACAGCAGTGCAGCTTACTTGGAACACACCCACCTGCCAGGCTGATGTTGCTTAAAAGCTTGTACATCCTTTCTGTAAAGGCTTGAGGTTTTGTTTATCCTGTGTTATTTTTATTTTACCTAGAGAGGGGTTGGTATTAATTAACTCACAAGCGGTATAATCATTTATTATTTCCATTGTAAGAGTCTAAGGCTGATACTTCTACACTCAGTAAATATTCAGAAATTACATATGAGAGGTTAGAAAGACTCTTGAATTTTAATTTGTCTATTTACTACCATTATTCTCTGAGGCATGTATCTTATGCACATACCTTTCCAGAGGACACTTTACTGCTATTTGAATTTAACCTGAGCCTGTCTGTCTGTCTTCTCTCTCATTTCCATCCCTCACTTTTGAAGAGAAATCTATAGTCAGATTTCAGTAATCAGATTTCAGAGTTCTTTAAATCTTTCATCAACATTTTTTATAGCATAAGTCACTTCTGTTAAGAAGGGTGGTGGAGGACTTTGAGGGAATAGTAAAACTTTGTCCCAGTACCAAGAAATGCAGAGCCTAGAAGTCTGAGGAATGCAAAAGTTCATTGCATATCTAGCTCCTGCCCACAGTAACCATGCCAGCTTATGGTACACTTGATGCTTCTGCCACAGTGACATGGCTGCTAGTACAGATGCTGTTATTGTGTGGGCTTCTAAAGAACCCCCACTGTGACCTGAGGTATTTATTTGTTCATGACCAAGGAATATCTGCAGCAATGGGTGCCATGGACCTTTCCGTGGTATATGCAAGCCTTGGGTTCCACTTAACTCTAATGAAAACAAGTCCTATAGCTATGCACCTTCCCTTTATGTCTGCAGATGTGTCCCATGGCTGCCATGCTGGTATTTGATGGTGAGGAAGGGGAGCATGTGAAACAGCTGGAACTCATGCTGCTGAAGTCACTGAACTTCCAATTAGGCTTGGAATTGAAATTGGGCCTAGTGTATGATAGGCAATCACTGTGAACTACATTGAATTACTCTGTTTTGGTTTTGTTTAATTATTTGGGATTTATGGTCTGTTCCATATGGGTGGCTTACAGGCTCTGTTTTCAAGACTATTAAAACAGCTTAGTCTACAGTTGTCTTAATGATTTATTCTTTTGCTAAGGTCCTTGTCCATTGAACAATAGCAGTCCTCTAGCCAACTGTAAATGGAAAAAATACTATTTTTGGGCACTAATATCTGTGAATCCAGTAACTGATGTGATATAAAAATGGCTTGATTGAATTGTTCCCTTTTTAATGTAAGGGGTGGCTCTGGATACTAGCACTAGAAAAAGTGTCTGCTGTCCTGGCTTCAGCTGATGGAGTTGAGCCTACCACTACTCCACAGCTCATGCTCTTTAGGAAAACAATCCTATGTGTCACTGCACTTCTGAACTTTGAGAGGAGCCATCGCGGGTAGTTTAACCATACTCAACATATCATGAGATAACAATCATATGATGCATGGAGTCAACAGAAGTCTGTAGACCAAATAGCATTCTTAAGTTTTGACTGCATCTATAGCTAGCAGGTGCCACTTTGAAGCCTTGCTTAAGTCTTTGCAAAACTTCCATGTGTTTATAGCACAGCATTATGGAAGCTGAAGAATTAATGAGAAGTGGTAACTATCATGGAATTCAGCAGTGCAAGTTAATGGTATCTCCTGGTGAATCAATCTGCATGGAGTTAGGTGATCTCTGGCATCACTTCAGTTTGTTAACTATAGCCACTGCTTGATTTTTTTTTTTTTTTTCCTCCATGCACACAAGCCTCAGCTGTCTTGGGCAGGCTAGTGGTACATGCACACACATACACTGCACAGCCACCTTTTGCCCTCCTCTGTCTTAGTGAGGGGCCCTTCTGCCCAGCTTCAGTGTGAAGCAGAGAGAGCATCTGGCCCTTTGTGATTGGAAACTTGCTGGGTAACTGATTCCTTATGCAGAATTAAGAATTCTGAAATAGACACTGATGACAGCAAAGCTTTCATGAGAGGGTTCAAGAAGTTGACACTGATGTCTTAGAACAGTTGAAAAGAAATAATGACGTGGAAGTGAACTAATATAAATAATTTAATAGGAAATCTCTGTGCAGGCTCAAATATTTTTCAGAACAAAAGATGACTATATGTTGATATCTGGCTATTTGCTAGTGTTATGGAACCCATGTAAAGATCCAGAAACCTTCTAAAATATTGTCACCAGCAGTGTTACAGCATTTCAAAAGAACTGTTTTTTTTTTTTTTTTTTTTTTTTTTTTTTTTTTTAGGAGAAGAAATTATGTAAAGTAACACAGGAAGAAGAGAAAGAGCACTTTATTCTCACGGGTTATACTATTTTACCATTACTGTATGTGGCCTTAACAGCTCAGGAGTTGACGTTTTTATGACATACTGTGCAAAAGTACTGGAAACTTAGTTTCCTGGTGTTGGGGAGGGGGAATCAAACAAGGCTAGCCTGTTACCTAAGTAACTTGAGAAACATCCCTCTAGTTGTGTTTATACTTTACTCATCAGAACTGATCTCTTTAAAATTAAAAAAAAAAAAAAAGTGGACAGAAGCTGGTTAATATTACTAGGTGACAAAATGTGATTCACCATGAATGCAGTCCTAGAAAACTATTAAGGGTAGTTGCTGATATCCTTTGCCAGAACAGTCAGGGTTATTTGGAGTGTCAGCCTGATGATAAAATGAAAATGAATGCAGGTTTTGTATGTTTACTATACATTTAAAATACTTGTTAGGAATTCTTTTTTCACTGAACATGCCTGTGTCTGTGCACACGTATGTTGCTGGGAGGATTGTGTCAACAGAATTTCTGTACTTTTAGTTTTTGAAGACATGTGATTTAAGTTTGTGGCCCAAGGATGTTAAATAATAAGGGGTTAGAATATTGTGTACAGTTATTTTCAGCAGCATGAACACTGGAACAGTATGGTTTCATTAAAATACATCATCTATAACATTTTTCTGGCTTTGGATAACATTTGTGTATATAAAACGATACTGTTGTGCAGTTAGCTTTTTTCTGTTACTTCTCTTCTGCTATTTGATTGCAGTCTAATTTCCATTGTATTCACTCTGCTATAGAAATCCTTAATGTCAGGAAGGAGATATTTACTGGAATACACGAGTCCAGAATTCATCATGATTCAGTGTGAAATCTGCTCGCCCTTTGCTCCCCACCCCCTCTTGAATTGGAATGAAATGTGCCTTAAACTGAAGTGAAATACATCACATGCAGCAACAGTGGGCCCTCGCTTCGCCTCTATTCCTGGTGTGAAATCGATACACTATCTTTCCTCCTGACCTGTTCTGTGACCTCCATTGCAGCTTTCATGCTGAACAGCAATTGCTTTGAACAGTCTGGGTCTGCCACAGCTCACAAATGATTCTCAGCTTCTGTCTAAAACTGGTGCTGATAACAAAGGCTTGATTTTAAATAATGCAGTTGTAGTCATCTTCTAATTATGAATTACATGAAAGTGCATGGTCTTCTATTATTAAACATTTTCAATAGCATGTACAGTATGCATGCAGCCAGAATGACTCCTTACTGAGAAGACTTGGGAGTTCTGTTTCTAAATGTATCTGATAAAGTTTACGTTGTTATGGAAAAGAAATGTAGAAAATACTTCAGAAGACTATTCATGCTATTTTTAAGTAGAAACACATTTCTCTTTGACTCTATCATTTGCTAATATGATACCAAGTCTTTTTTACACTAACATTTGAATTTTCAAAGGAAAAACATTGGGCAATGTGTACATTCAAAGGAAGAGGATCGTTTATTGAACAAAGATGTTTTAAAGCCAATCCTATGTTTAAAAAGAAATCAAAACAGAAGAAAATAAATCCTGAATTTCTGATTACTAATAATGAATCAGGAAACGTATTTTTAAAGATTTTTAAGTGTGATTTACTAGGGGATTATTGAAAGCAAAGACAAATTGAAGATATAATGGGCATTTATGCTTGCACCAACAAGTCTATCATGCTATTAGCTAGATTACTTTAATAGCCTTTACCAGCTTTGAAATCAAGAAGCTGCCTGAACTGATGGATAAGCATTCATTTTTTTTTTTTTTTTTTTCCCAAGAAACATTGGTAGGAAAATAAGATATCTACAGATTTGTGTTATTTAATAAATGTCTCCTAATGAAGTATTCCTCTGCCACTCTTTTCCCCCAGACAAAAAAAGTTACAGTAACAATTTTGGCATAGTGGCTGAAGTAAAAATCAGCTTTCAACATAATATAGCTTGCTAAGAAATACTAACCCCTGTAATGATAAATGTACTGTCTGGATTTTACTTATTTATGAGGTGGTTTACAATGGAATTATCCTTAGTAAGATAGAAGATTGCCTTATATACCCACTTTAACAATACTTAACTATATAAATCATCTACTTCTACTTCCCCTTCATTCATTCTGGCTGTTACCAGCTTACATTCCAGCAATATAAGAAGAAATCTAGGAAAAGATGTATAATAATGGTGCCCATGTCTTACAAAGAAGCCTAAGAGTGACTGTGAATCACTGGTGTCAGACTAAGTAGTATGTTAGTGAAATATTATTCCTTTGTTAAATGTCTTTGGAATGCTTTTGCAGCCATCTTTATTGTGTTAGTTAGTATTGTTACCATTATGACCCGTATTTGGAGAACTTAAATAAGTAAAAATTGCTGTATTTCCGAAGTGTAACCATGTCATTGTAATATAGGTATTCAAGACACATTTAATGATGCAGTATCACTGTCCAGTAGCAGTATATTTACAAAAATCAAAATGTTGAGTTCTCCTAAAACATGCCCAATTAGGGTCCTAAGAATTAGAAAAATGAGAATCCAAAATGTAACAGGTGGCACTGCTGGGAAGCTTCCATTTTTTTTTTTCTTTCTAAGCCAGTTAGAATGCTCTTAAAAAAATCTACTGCATTTTTCTCCAAGGCTTTCAGTGCCACCAGCTGTTTTCTCTCCATTAATACATTTAGATTGCCTTATGTTTTCACTCATTGTTCATGAAGAGGTGTGTATCAAAGATGCCTTTCAGAATAGGTGCAAGTCAGCAATAGGCAATCAGGAGTTTGTATGTTTGAATGCTAGGCACAGAGATCCATTTATCCCTAAATATCAACACTGTCCTTCTTGACTTCTAAATGACCTTCATGGTTTTTTGCACAACTCTAGACTTCTTCATTCTTCATTGTTCTTAGCTTGCTTTTTCTTAGTTACTTAAAACATGTTGTGATTTAAGCATGGGTGAAATAAAAGGGCATTATATTGTTTAGCCCAATACTTTAAAAAATAGTCATGCAACAGTATAGTTTCAAGGAATATTGCTTTTTCACTTACCTGAGGAAAAAGAAAACCACAAGTTTATATGGTTGCTTACACTACCACATAAAAATCATGTCTACATACCAAAGTGCACTTGCAAAACCTTTTTTTTTTTTGTTACTTAAAAGTCATTTCCTGTTCAGATGTGAACAGTGAGCATGCACATGTCTGCACATACAGTACTACAGGCTTAAGTTTGGAAGCTGCTGAAACTTTAGCTTAAAGTAGACAATGTAGAAGTAGCTTGTGCATCCATAATGCTGCTGTTGTTTCTTTGTAAATTGTCCTATTTGAATATTATCTTCCATGAAGAGTGGATTTTGTGAGGAATGGTCCACACAATGGTTCAAGAACCATTCTTGTCCTGCAAGACAAGTGCAAGATCAATAATAAAGCTCTTGCATTCACAGAAATAATCAGTTTTGAAGATGAGATATTTATGTTAAGACTACGTAATGCTTAAAATCTTTTTTTTTGATGCAGCACAATATTGTGCTAACTTAAAAATAGAATGGAAAACACTTCTTTGGTTTCTTGGAATAATCCCAAATAGCATTTTCTGAACATTTTAACATTAAACTCCCTTAAACCAGAGTGTTTTTATGATTACTGTGAACGCAAGAAAGTAATACAGGGGATGTTCCCTCCCAATGAATTGTTGTGCAACAAGACTTGACGGTAATTCTACCTTTCCCAAAATCTGATATCAAGCAATTTATCTTCTAAATAATACTCCTGAGTACTAAACCTGAAATGTTTTGGCTTCAGCCCAAGTCAAACTTCAGGAAGCTTATTCTCAGGAGCGTATTTCCTACCTCTGTAAATTTAATTGCTGTAATGAATAGAATACATGTGTCAAGATATTACTTATGAGTTTTACCTGTTTACTTGTGATCCTGAAACAGAAACATCAAAATGACAAACTCAGGCTCACTTAAAGGCTTTAGAGGCAAATTATTTAATGATAATAACAAAAAATAAATTGTAAATTCTGAGATATAAACCTGCTGATCTGGACATCTTATTGGCTGAAGTTTTTCAAAAACTTTAATACTGCCATCCATCATGAAAAAATGTTTGCCCCTATGTTCTGCAGAGCTCTGCATAATATCTCCTCACATGTTGTCCTAGGAGATCCTGTCAGCAGAAATGGGTGGGTAGTAACTGAATCCACCAGCAGAAAGTACTATATGGAGGACTGGAACACTGAAGACTTGGACTTGATAGATCCATAATGTAGGCAGTTGTCCCCTTATCCTGGGAAATTAAACCTACAGTCCTATTCAGACCACTGGATTATGGACATTTAGTCCTATAGGTCTAGTTCAATTCCTGTTTGTGTTTCCAATTGAGTGCCAAAATGTGGATTCAAACACTAGAAAAACAAACAAACAAACAAAAAAAACAAACTTTAAACAACAACGCAAAACATAACACCACTTATACAAGTAACAATGAGGTAAAACTAACTTGAAGGTATTTTTATCTGTTTGTCATAAAATATGAATGTTTTATTATATTAAAAAAAACTACTTAAATTTGTAGAGGAAACAAGGATGACTCTTGTGCTTGAAAAGAGTGCTTTTTTGATCTATTAGAGTTTTGTTAGCAAATATTAATCAGAGTGAAGGGGGGAAGGCATGATTATTCTGTTAAAAGCTTCTGCAAACATACCCCATTTAAACTTTCCTTAAACATTTATATGCTTATGAATTGTAAAAGAATAAGTTGAAGATGCTCACTTCTGCTTGGATTTCTAGATATTAGAATAAACTGAGGGAGTTCTGAGCTGCCTCACTGAGCTAACAGGTGGGATAATGGCAACTATTTCGTTGTTGATAGATGAAAAGTAGTGCACATCGGAAAACAGTTTGAACTACTCATACATATTGCTGGGCTCTAAATTAACTATAATCTAGAGGAAATATGCCTGGATGTCAGTGTGAGCAGTCCAGTGAAAATCTTTAAATTAGTGTGCAACGCTAAACAGCAAATAGTCTTAATCTTTTACCCCATCTCTCCATAAAGCTTATAATGAAAATACATCTAATGATGCTATAGTGTGAACATTACAGCAAGTATACTGTAGTATTTAATTTGATAGTATGACATCACTTGAATAATAGTTTCTGTTCTGATCACAATAAGAAAATAGCAGTAACAGAGATAGTCTGAAACAAGAAAGATTACTTCTTTAACATGAAGAGGCTGAAGAGATTGGGCACCAAGAGAAATAAATAAGGAAAGATAAATAAGGAATGAAAGACATACAAAATACTAACAGATATACACTGAATGCTCCTACTTTCTATATTTGCAGGGGGACATGTAAGAGGATATGAAATTAAGGTTGACAATTGAAGAATACTAAAATGTATTTAAACTTCTTCCCAAATGCTGTAGGACTAATTATTGAATTTCATTTCCCTCTACTTCCTTGATACCTAAAAATGTAGAAAGGATCAGAAAGGATTTGATGTTTGTTGAAGTATTGAGGGCATTCACCACTTCAGCAGGGGATGGACCAGAGGTTGGGAATTGAAGATCTAGCTTCACTTCTGTCTGGTAGTGACCTACTCTGTGACCTTGGGCTTCATCTCACAGTTCTTCTCAGCTGCCAAAATCCTTTGTTGTAAAGGACTGAGAAGAAGGGGGAGGGGGGTAGGGGGTGGGGAAGGGGGGTTGACTGTTCAACTGTTTAACTTGTAAGCAGGTGCTAAGCTTCCTATTTAGTCAATAAGAAATGCAGTCTTCTACACAAGAGCTAAATGCCCAAATGTTTCTCATCTCTTAGAGATCCCTGAAGATCTCTATATGAACAATACTAAACTTGAGAAAAAGTAATAAAAAAAAAATGAAGTGATAGAAGTATGTATAATAAGATAGATATGAGCCAACTACTAACTGGATGGACTTCTAAGATAATTTTGACCTTAGGGCAGATGTCTCTCTAAAGCCGTTCATGCTTTATGTGCTTATCAAGTAGCATAATCAATATGTGTAACTGCTGCCTGTACTGCTTTATAATCAGTGCAGTGGGAGTGGAGAAAAGATAGACCAGATAGATAAAGCTGAGTTTAAACAATAGTCCAGTACCCTGGCAATTTCCGTAAGACCTAGTCATGTGAGACTACCGTTAATTTTGTTAAAAGAAGCTTCCCAAGCAGAAGGCTAACCCTGAATCTTACAATGAAATGGGGTTCGTGCATAAAAGTCAGCTAGAGTCATTATGTTTCTGTTCAGGTATCCTATTTCACACTGCAGTAAGGGTAGGGGACATGCATGTAGGGGACTGCTTGTGGTTCAGCCTGTAGGCAGACATGCACATGAACCATAAGGGATGTTTATTTCTAGAAGTTAAGGTCTATAGCAATGGTATTTTATCTGTTATATGTTTCAGTAGTACCTGTTGCCTGTTCTCTTCTGCATACACTTATGTTACTCAGATCTTGACCTGATTATGTTTTGGAGGAGATTTTAACACTTCTGCATTCTACTTACGTTTGATGGTACAGAAAATGCATTCAAGTATCTTTTTTTACTGACTGGTGTACAGACTAGGGATAAATACAAGGAAGGATTCTAATTGTGGCCTTACTGTTTCTTCCTTCAAGGGCTATAAGAGATCACCAAAGTGTTATGCAGAAGTCCCAGATGGTTTATACCTTATCCTCTCATCGTCTCTCAGCAATGGACAGACCAACAGATTTGTCTTACATTCCTTGGAATCTTGTAGTAGATACTACATTTTCAGCTTAAAAATATATTAATATTTCTCCTTTTAAAGTAAAGTAACTACCTTGTTTGGAGTTACTCATGTGTGGTTGGAGGGGGAAAAAAGGTGTTAGTAACTCATCCTGAGATTGTGCAAAAAATGAAAGAAGAACATGGGAAAGAATATAGGGATGTGTAGAAAGCTGAAGTGATGTTGGGGGAAAAAACTGGCAGGAGGTTAAAGATGTAGGCAAATTTTAATCTGGAAGAAATTTTTTGTAGGGTTTCTGTAGTCTTTTGAATGACATCAGCTAGGGAAATACAGGTATGGGGTAGAAATTGATTTCTTCCTTTACTAATGTAAAGTTTATGTTCTCGCAGATTAGAAAAGGTTAACAATTATTTAACATTCATGAAAGTTCACAGTAACTAAAACCTTCAACTAGATTTGTACAGCTTGCCTGGCATACAAGTCCATATATCTTACGTTTCTCTATGACCAGCTGTCTTTGAGAATTGAAGCCTAGGATCTCTCCACTTGTCCCTGCTTCTTCAATGTAAGTCCATCTGCTGCTAGCAATGTTACTGTGCTGATAGTAACATATATGGGTATACTTTCTCTTAGAACAGGAGATGAGAACAGGAGGTGAGGCTCTGAATGTAAGATCTTTCTCCCCAGTAGAAAATGATTCTAATACCAAGTTTGTGTTACTCCCACAGGACTGAAAAACTACACTTCTCTTTCTCACCTGGAAAGATTAATATATATCAGTGGTGTGTAAGAAGTATAGGGTTCTTGACCTCTGCCAAAAGTGAAAATTTCCAGAAGATGGGAACAAAGCTCAATAAACAAATGATATATTTTGCACAATTTTTTATTTTCAGATATTTCATGGGAGCAGAAAACATTTGTTTCCAGAAGTTAAGTGAGCAGATCTAACTTCCAGCACCAGGTCTGAACCATACCACAGTTACCTAGCCAAAGTGAGGCAGGAAAAAAATAATTAATTGCCGCAGCCTACCAAGCCTACCAAAAATGTTCAAGAAACCAGCAGAACTTTCCAATCACTGACTTTAGGAAGAAAGGAGAATTAACTCCTGTTCACGATGTCTACAGCTGCAATACTTGATGCTTTTCCTTGTGGTCAGTGTTGTATTTAGTGATCTAGAAGTATGAGCTGTAATATCAAATTTTCTGTAGGGAACTATGTTTTTATTTAAAGTAGTGATGTTAAATTTAAATGCTAAAATATTAGGTACGTGTATAATTAGTATTAATTAAAGAAATGTCACTTTGGAAGTTGTGTACCTTAAGATTACATCTTTTCTGAAGAAAGAATTTTCCTGTGGAGATTTGATTACTTCTCCCTCCTGGCAGTATGTATATAAGGTGATTTTAAGGCTTCATATCTATATTTAGAAAGAACTGTAATGCTAGGAACTCTATTAATTATGTGCAAGACATGCCAGTCAAGGTGCTATCTAATATTTTTGACTCCCACAAAATTTTTTTAAGAGCCTTATTGTTCCAATTCACGCAGGACATACTGGAATAATAGTCTCTGCCTATACATCAGCCTTAACTCTAAATTTTCTTGCTTTCCAAGGTCGTTAGCTATTTGCATTGCTTCACTTAAGATTTTTTCTTTATAGTTTAATATCTTACTTATCAGAGAAAAGCAGGGTCCAGTTAGTTAAGGTTTCAGTTGTACATGCAGCATGACTTCCTAAGCTTGTCATGCATCAAACTGTTATGGCTGGCAATTGTTTAAAAAAATTCATTTTGTTATGAACTAGCC
>NC_048897.1:10561193-10638693 GCF_011077185.1 Oxyura jamaicensis | reverse complement strand
ATACTTCTGAAGCCTTGTGATGAAGGCACTCTTCGGGGAAGGATTCTGATAGGTTCTGCAAGGACTGCTTATGCAATTTTGAATGTCTATTCATATTACATGCTCTATAACATGTTCTCATTGGATCCCTTTCTTTGATCTAGGGAGTCCTGATTTATTTATTTTTTAGTTAGTATTGTTTTAGCACAGGGAGTCAGCATATCACTTGCTCTGAAACAGTTTTTACCGAGGAGTCTGGGTAATCTTTGGAGCTGTAGGGGAATGTGTGCGTGAACCTCCTCTGTTTGAGACACATGGAGAGCCTGGTTTACCATGTCCTTGAGGCTTTAGCCATCCAGCTCAGTTTAAAAAAAAAAAAAAAAAAAAAAGCACCCCTTGTTTCACTTCCAAAAAAAAGAAGAGGTGTGTGAAATTGGAGCGGGGTCAGCTAATGTGATTGTACCCTGAAGATTTTGAGGCTTGAATTCACTTTGATGTAGGTATTTCTGGGTGAATTTGAAATGAGGTTTGTGTCTGAGGCAGAAACAGCACAGAAGAAACTCTCCCCATATAGACTTCTATTTTTACTAGCTTGCATGGCTCCTATGGATAGCACTTTTGTTGCTTTAGCATACTCAACTTTTTTGTACACCTTGGTATGCACTAAGGGATCTAACTTAAAGGCCCTGATTATCTCATTAGGTAAGCCTCTCTGGTGATGCCTTAATGAGGGAATACAGGGCTGCCCTGTGATTTGCAGGTGTGTTTGGTAATGTCTTCTCCATCTTGCTCTCTTCCTTTCTACACACAGGTTCCTGGGGAAGGAAATTGGGTACGTGGGCAGGGTTCTGATTTAAATGATCAGGGGAACAGGGCTGTGTTAAGATTGGAAGGTGCATGTACTTGCCACTCTGTGTAGGTGCAGGCTTAAGGAAGACCCTCAGTTTCCACAGTAGAAATCTTTCAATTTTCTTGCAAAGCTTGTCTAATAATGCTCACTTTATCATACCTCCACGATCAAATTACTGTTAAAACACATGATTTTAAATGACTAGTTGAGAGCTATATATAGTTAATAATTAAAAATTTTATATAAAAAAATCGTGCAGTAAGAAGAATACTTAGATATCTTTCACAGCCTAAAATTCAAAATTTGAAAGGTTTATATAAGTTTCAGTTTTATACTTTAGTTTAAATACCATTATGTTAAAAGAGACAAAAGTATTTCTGGAAGATGCAAAATAATCTAAAACATGTTTATATTCAGGAGAAGAGGGGAAGGAAAAAAAAATGGAATTAGTGGGTACTGTTTTGTGTGCAATTCCCAAGTATATTTTAAAAACATTGAATTTTTATAGCCAAATTATATTTTCTGCTAACAGGGAGTTGGGGAGGGATAAATAATAGAATGATTGACAAATCTTTTAGGGCCTGATTTTACAAGATGCTGTGCACCTCCTGATTGCTGCCAGTCACTTTCATTTTTTCAGTCAATCCGAGAACATATGGCATTATTCAGATGGTGCTGAGCACCTTCAATCACAGTCCTCCTAATGCCACAACATCCTCATTCTCTGTAAATGTGTGAATTGCTGTTGACGTTTTAAATTGGAGGGTTATTTGGTCTTTGTCTGGACAAACTCCCTGATGATATAAATGGATGTCCTGCCACAGGAAGGATTGCAACACTAAACAATAAATCGTCAACTTTATAAGCGCTATTTTATGTAAACAAAGTTTGTGAAATATCAGTTTGGTTCGTAAAGTTCTTTACTACTTCCCCTTTCATTTGATGGTGGGGGGTGGAAAAGTACCATTCTTGTGGAGAACTGAAGTTTAGTTTACTCTCAGTGCAACTTTTGAAAAGTAGAAGCTCTGGATGTTATGTGCACAAGGCAGTTGATTTAAAGAGATCAGAAAGATGCTTACAACAAAATATAAATAAATCACTTTCAACATACTGATTGTCCTGCATTACAGTTACCTGTAGAGAATCTCTAGTCATGTCTATCTGTTTTTGATGCCTCTACAGAATAACTGTCCAGCATCCTCTGCCCAACCAATCAGAATGTAGGAAAATCTACAGATATGACGGAATCTACTGTGAATCTACCTACCAGAAGTATGTTGAAATCTGTGTGAGTCTTGCATCTAGCTCGTGCATTTAGTGCTCGTGCTCTCCCGCTATTCAGAAATTACATGCGTTGAAACCTTATACCTCTGCTTATGTACAAAACCTCTAAAGCAGGGACAGAAATATGCTGTTTAATTATTTGGGATTGTGCTCTACAGCTAAAAAGCAAATAAAAGACCATATGACTTTGCTAAATCTCTTAGGTATGCTTCTGTACAGTGCAATAAACAAGAATGTATACACTAGAAAATCTAGGCAAAATGTATTGCACAGGTGCTTGACATCTTAGGGATTTGAAAGGTGTGTTATGTATAAATTAGCTGTCACTTTTTTTTCAGTCGTGTAATGGAATGATGAGTTGTAATTTGCATAATCCTTTAAGAAGTCAAATTATACTGTCATGTAGCAGATTTAACATGCTAGCTTGGATTTCATAGCTTTGCAGCTAATTAGTATGTACCTTACAGGACAGTTAAATTGAAGTTGAGTCCTCTTGCTTTGCAGTCATTTGCCTTTGTCCATTGCCCTAACAGAGCCCACTTTTGTGTGTAACTAAAGGTTGTTCCCAGATCTTTTGACAAAAGTGCTGTTACTGTGGGCAGGCAACTGTAAAGTGCTTACTTATGTTTCTTCTGCAATCTATCAGTAGTTTCTATTTTACTGCAGTAAGTAATAACACATTTTTACGTTGAATTGAAAAGTATATATTTACAAATACAGATGATTTTGTATTAATATATTGCAAATGCATTATGAGTTTTCTGTAATCTTACTGAGTTTTGAAGCTTTCTATCACTTGGTGTTTATTTCTCATACTCCAGCTATATTCTTATTTTTTTTTCAGTGTTACTATTTTCTTGTGTGTAACAGACCATTTAAAAAAAAAAACAAACAACCCTTAGCTTCTAAATGTCAGTTGTACTTGCATTGGAACAAAATGTTTCTTCAGTAAGGCCAGCATACTCATAACTTTTCAGGTCACATTCCCATCCAATCTTATTCCATAATGTACTGTTTGCTTTGTGAAACTTTCAGTATACATATATTAGCTAACACTGTATACACATTAAGTAACTGGTGCTTTTGAGTAAATCAAGGTTATCATGTTGGTTTAGAGAAGTGAGAGGATAAAGAGAAATCTGGATTTATCAATATAATTATAGCATTAATGTAACTTTGAGCCAAAATGAAATCTGAATATTGGCTTGGCTTCTTGTGTTCATACCTACTTTTGGTGTGAGATATTTATGTTTTCCATTGATTTATATATATATCTTTTTACATTTTGGTTTTCCTAGCTTATTCTGCATATAAGCAGTGTCCAGGGTAATTTTAGCAGTCTTTTAGCGTGACAGTAAATGTCAGCATAGAGCTTAACGTTTATGATTTTACTTTTCTTGTATCTTCAGTTCAGTAACAATAAAAATGTATTAATTTGTTTAAATATTTAAAACAAAATTTGTTGTATACTACTTACATCAGGTTTTAGAACAACTTCAAGATTTTGAAACTTTGTGGAAATAAGTACTTGGCACAGTTTATTATGAGTGCCAAATACAGTGATGCAGAATAGCAGATTATCTTAATGTTTGAAATTAGGTAGACTTTGTAGTCAGCATAGTTAAAACAGTTAGCAATGCTGACCGCAAAATAGGGTAGTAGATGTTTACTTACAGGTACATATACAGTAGCAAATAGATTTTGGCTAAGTAGATCTCCCTGCCATCCTCAATGGCAAATTTGACTCCCCCCAAAAGGCAAAAAATTGGACAGGCAATGAGGCAGTTATAATTGTCTGTTTTGTCACAACCTGAAATTTGTTATGTGAATTGGTTTAAATACTATTGACCAGTTCCACAAGTGAGGTGAAAGCATAGATTATTTTTTGAAAACTAATGGCTATGTCTTTCTATAGAAAAGAGTGCTTTTTGATTAGTGGAGTTTCCCACTTGGTGGTACTTCAGTGCTATTTAAGTTCTCTGAGGCATTCTTTTTATTCTTTCCAATCGATGTTTTTGTACTTTTTCCCATGGTAATTTATTTCCAATGATATAGAAGTTTTAGTGATAAGCTTTCAACAACTTGTTAAAGAACAACCATAACAAAATCAAGCTGTATTAATGACATTTTAAAACTTATACTTCAGTGCTGCAAGACAAACGTGAACTTTTGGTATGAGGCAACTGCACATGAAGTAATATTTACCCACCTATGCACTGCTGTTGGAGATAGGACTGTAGCTTTGGTAGTAATGATACCAATAGCTTCCAATTAGGTGCTTGGGGCAGCACAGTAGTGGCAGGCACTGAAAAGCAGCAGGAGGCTCCATGTGGGGTGCGAATCCTACCAGGGTATCTGGCTGTGAACTCAGGCAGCATTCAAGTTCAGTGGTCTTCCAGAGCTATGTTGTGGGCTGTACTAGACTCCAGTTAACTTTAAACTGGAGAATGTTATCATATACCTGACAGAAATATATCTATGGAAACTGGTAACTTCTGTTCCTTTGTAAGTATCTTAAGGTTCTTTGTAGTTCCTGAAGTTGTTCGGTTATTTAATCTTTTCTTAATTCTGGTACTCTTGTGGTATGACCACTTGCTAAACTTCAGTCTGTGCAGTTTGTACATGCTGAGAATGCTTGCTTGCTAGGAGGTTGCTTGTTTTTGTTTTTAATGATGGGACTCTTCAACTTCTTTTATAATGGAGCTTCCTTACAGGCTTTTTATTTCTTCCTTCCCCTTCCCCCCCCCTCCATTTTTTAAATGGAAAAAAGTATTATGCTGATATGCGGAGAGCCTTCTTCAGATTTATGCTTAACTGTCTATCTATTAAAGATATTTTGTGTGAAGCTACTTAGCAATTTAAATTGAAATATTCTGATCCTTTCTGTAAAAATATGAAAGGATCATGCCCTGACCGTCCACTCCAGAAATACTTCTCAGAAAACACTTGGGGAAGTAACTTCTTAGTTAAACTTATTTCTGGTATGTACTAGCACTGTTTCCAAGAGTTCTTAAAGTTTTAGGTTAGTTAAAACATTTTACTTGAGGAAAAAAAAAATGCATTTTTTTTTTTTTACTGCAACATTCCTGAGGAGCTGGTCCAATGATTACATTAGATAATATTTTGTCTATTTCATGGGTATTGAATATGTTAACATGAATCACTCTAGGCTATTTATTTAACTTACAGTTTGGTCTTATGCCAGTAGATATACCACCTAGAATAGAGTGGAATATACTGTTGCAAAAGCTGATGTGCCTCACACCCTTCCCAAAATCCAAACAACAAAAGATTTCCCCCTCATATCTGTCAACTTGGTTGCTATGGGCCTATGTTGTTTGAGGTGGCTGTAAACATAAATATTTTAAAAAGCTCTAAACTTTGAAAACAATCACAATTTGTTTCTGCATTTGCTTGTGGTAATGACCAACACACCACTTTTTTTTTTTTTATAGTAAGACTTCACCATTGTGCTTTTTGAAGTAGATGACATCTTGAGCTATGGCAGTAAAAACAGACCTATCAGTTAGTGCCCTGGAACTTAGCAGTCCATCAAGTCCTGAATATTTATTTTTTTTTCACTCCATATAGCTGTAGCCAGGAATGTCCAGCTTCTTTGTGGTGTCAAACAAAATTGACAATAAAAAGAGTCAACTACAACTGAGAAGAAAATGTAACCAAGCTGCCAAGGTTTTTCCCTCTTGCCCAGGTTGAAAATCCTTTCTTTTGTTTGCTCAGACACTTATGTTTTGCACTCTTGTTCACCTTTATGGAGTGTCAAATAGTGAACAAAGCCTGGGTAGGAGATCTCCAGAGATGGTGATTCTCCCTGCACGTGCTCCAGTTATGTTTGTTGCTGAATTACAAGGAATAATGGCTTGTCAAGAAAAGTATGTTGTTTTTTTTTTTTTTTTTCTTTCTTGTCTGTAGGGAGTCTCAGTTGTGTACAAGCAGAGGATATCTCAGTTATTTGTTCCTCTCCTTGAAGTTGTTCTATTCATAAAATGGCCCTTCAGAGTATTATCTGGATTGTGAGGTTGAAATTCCCCATTTGGTGGCTGTTGTGTACTACCTCCAAAGCAATGGTGGAATGATCATTTCTTCTTCATTTCTTCCTGTCTGTATTAAGGAGGCTTAAGGTCATGTCTCTTTTCCAGAGGAAAATACAGAATAGGAAAGAGATCTGAAGTAAGGTATTTTTTCTGAAATCAAGAGCATGAAATACACATGCAAGGAAAACACCTCACTTATTTAAGTTGTGGAAATACAGCTTTGAGCTCTTTTTCCCTTCATTTCTCTGCAAGTTAGTGAAATGAACGTAGAACAGAAGGCTTATTGATTTCAGTGTAAGAAGAGGAGCAGTTTGTCCTGGAAGGTATGGCTTTTCATAAATACATTATTATCATGAGCCTGTAAATGCTTAAAATACCAATCTTGCCAGACTAAATAAGGTCCCCTGATAGCTCAAAACCCATAAATATTTGTACAACTGAGAAAACGGTGTGCAAGGCTAAACCATTCTTGTCAGCCTCTTAAGTATAAATTAAGGATTATTTATCAAATGGATAAAAGAAAAAATTGATTTGCATGCCCAAGAAATCTCGTGGCCTTACTAGACAACACATTTTCATACTGCAAAATGTGCTATTTCATTTCACCTGTTTTAGTAAAGGGTGAAAGTCTTTGTCTTACACAGTAGATCTGTCTTTAGGGTGGTGTTCTTTTACCTCTTCTTACAAAATATTTGATTAAAAGCTAATAACCATTATTTATCAGTATCTGTCAAAGAAGCCACTGCTAACTCATGCAACAGGCCTGTTAATACAAATCTACTGGTTCTTGTAGCCTCTCTCCTAGGAACTCTCCATAGCAAAACTTTTACCCCTTTTATACCTGCCTAGTTTTGCTTTCACCTTTGTGTAGTTTTGAGCATATCCGCAGGGTTTTTGTGCTGTGTTGTTCTGGGTGTCTTTTTCAGAAAGAAAAAAAGGAAGTCTTCAACTGAGTTTAAAACACATCCAGAAGTGAGCCAATGTCATCTTGCATGTAGAATATGAGAGTGGGCTTTCTCTGGGTATGAAATGAGATTAGCTGTGCCACTTTAAAATGATTAATGATCACTTTGCTAGCATTAAGTTGAACATCTAATCCTTGGCTGATTGGAGCATTTAAGAGAACAGCACTCAAACGCATAACTTTGCAATAACAAATTCTATCATACTTGTATTTCTATTATGACAGATATTGCACTGGTTTTAAATTTTACTCTGAGATTAATGGAATATACTTTGAATAGAGAATAGGAGACATATACGCGTTACCTGAATTTTCTTCCACTGAATAATACAGGGCCACATTATTCAGGTTTACAAAATCCCATTCAGTTTACAGTTCAATACAGATTTTGAAGGTTCACTTAAACTTTGCAGTGTTTAATTATAATATCTATTCTGAGTTAAATCCTGAGGTGAATTTAATATTGGTTAATTGACCAATTAGACAATTACCTTTTGCTTGCATGCAATCCATGTTAAACTGACTGGGTTGTCAGATCCTGTGACCACACCCTTTGAATAAAATGTTATTGTCTGCTAATTCCCTGTTAAGATGTGTTTTTGATAGTTTATGGTCACTGTTCTTGCATTTCATTTCAATTCCAGATGTGAAAGCTTTCTTGAGTCATGCTACTGGTTTCAGAAATGGGAAGATCAAATTATCAGTTACCAAGGTACTCTTTGTATTCAGCAAGGGTTCACTTTTCCCATGCTCTTTCAGTAATTCCTTGCTTTTCACAAATAAAGAAATATTAACACCTAGTATGCCCAAAATATTGCTTGGAAAAGCAGTGAGCAAGAGAAGTACATTTAATTTACCAGCAACTTATACATTCATTCTACAACTAGGAAAAAAAATCTTTTTTTTTTTTTTTTCCTTTTTGCAAAGTATTAAAAGCCAAATACCTGCCTTTAGCTTATATGTAAAAGTGGTGGGTTTCAGTAACAAAGTTACAATGGAGTGTTTTAGGTATTCATTTGAAAGGCAGAGCTCCAGCTCTTTGCCATTTTTTGATTTCGAAGAACAGTACAAGATAACTAACACAATCCTGCAACTTCTGGCTCCTTTTAAAAAGGAAAATAATTATTATAAGAACTGTGAAAGTAAATCCTGCCTTTCTTTAGCTGAACTGTTTGCTGTTAACCATTTCCATCAAGTATTGTTACCTTATCTTACTCAGAAGTTTTCCTTTTGGTAGCAGAAACTTACTAAATCCAGCAATAAGAAGGTGAAGAATCCCTTAATGGATATGATATTCACGATATTCTTCAGTTCTTCTCCCCTGCATTTAGATACTTATAGAGTAACCAACTGACCATTTATCCTCCCCTTTGATTTCCACTTTCCCCTTTGGATTCCACTCTTGTTCTTAGCAAGGCAATTTTTCTAGTCTGAACACCTCTTTGCAGCTGTCTGCAGTCTTCCTAGTTTGAATACTGGTATAGTCCACTGGTTGTTCTTTTGGTAGTACTCAAGGACTGCAGATACAAAACAGCACAACCTTCTTGCATGCTGCTTAAAACAATGACTCTGGTTCTGCAATGACTCTGGTTCTACATTGGTGGCGTATTATACAGACCTGTTGCAACCCAGTGTTAAATTGTGTACATCAAAGGATTGCATTTGTGGCACTAGCCAAGGCATTGCACTGTATGCTAATATTAATTAAGTTACCATCATCCATACACCCCTTTCTAGGTAATTATATTGCCTTTATCTCAAATCTGTGTTCTTAGTTGCTAGACAGAAATTTGTGCTCTGCTGTGTTAAAACATCTTATTCAAGTGAGCCCAGGCTGCCATACATTCTGTAGAACTGACAACTCCTTGGTATTTACCATTTTATCTTGTGTGTAATCTGCAAATTTTACTGGGATGGATTTTGGATTTTGTTTTCTTTCACATCACTGATTTATTCTCATGCATGGGTACTCTGTAGGGAATAAAGAACTCAAGGAGCTCTTTCCCTTTGTGGAGTACTTGGTAGGTCTAATTCATATTTCAGAGCTGTTGGTCATAATGGCTGGAAGGAAATTAGGGCTGCTGGCAGTGATGAGTTGCAACCAAACAGGGCAGTGAGTCATGAGCACATGTTACTTTTAGCAGTATGAGGTGACAGCAGCCTTTCTTTAAAGTAATATAAGGCTTGTTTTGCATAGTGACACTGAAATACAGAAGAGGATTCTCCCTTGAAAATTGGTGCATTTGTAGTAATGGCTAATAACAAATTCACTCTAAAAAAACAGTTTGTCTCTGGAAAAGAAAACGAGGTTATTTGCAGATAGTTAGCAAATTAAAAGAATGCGTTCATCCAAAAAGAAGTTCAAAGAGGTGGCTTTTGGAAAACTGGAAACCTTTCATGTTAGTTTCCTTCCTAAACAATCATTTTTTTTTTTACTTAATTTCCAAATGATGCTTTAATTTAGATCTAGATCTGCTAGCAAACAACCAGAATATTAAATAATGAAATTATTTAAAAAAAAAAATAAAAAAATTGAAACATAGGTTTAGAGTTTACCGGAAACTACTTAGTTATTTCTGTCCTCCATTCTTCTACTGTCCCTTCCCCTGCTTCCAAAAGGGTTTCATAGAGCAAACATTAAATTGTGCTGATTTCTAAAAAAAAAATAAAAATAAAAATATATTTTTTAGGTTGGCAACTTAGACCTGCACAGCACTTGCTTCTGTTTAAGGCTTAGGTTGTTTAGTCATTAATTCTACCACCCAGCTGCAGAGCTTCATGGTACAAAAGTGGCATAACTCATATTTCATATTCAGATGCAGAAATATCAGTAAACTTCTGGCTTATATATGACAAAACTATTGAATTCTTGCTAGAATACTTTGACTGTAGATAATGATACTTTATGCTGATTTGTTTTCCATCTAAGAGGAAAAAAAAACTGCTTCAGTGAGGAAAAAAAGATTTAGCAAAGCATGTATCACCTCAAATTGGTTTACAAAGAAACAAGACTTGCATTATATTTTTTAAAGATATGGACAAAAAGACTTTTAATGTCTTTCATAAAGTTCCATGTTCATATGCACATACATGCACATGCATACAAGGTTTTGAAAATAAAGCAAATGATTTTAGGGAAAGAGTGAAAGTGGAAGGCATACTTCATGGGAATGCAATAGGAAGGTGAAAATCTGTAATTATCTTTAGGTGTAAAACATTCTGTATTGTCAAAAACAAGAACAAAAAGCATTGCAGTACCATAAAACCAAAGATGATATCAGGATTTGCACTTAATTTCTGGTAACTATGAAATAAATTTATCAGAAATACCAAACAAATCATTTGATTAACAAGGAGGTGCGCAATCTGTCACATCTCAGTCTTCTGCTCATTGAGTAACAGGCAATTCATGAAAATAGATACATTTTCCTGTTATAGTTGCATTGAACTTCCTCTTAGTTTCATGAATGATGTTGGGTCTGTGCCATCTTGTAGACTGAGGACTGTGATGCAGAGTAGTTTAAGATGCTGTATCATGTACTGTTTAATCAGGCTGCATCGTTTAGAGCATGTGTGGTATACTGGGAATAATTTGTAAAATCTTTCCAGCATTTATATAAAGGTGAAATTCCCTTACCTCTGCACAAAAGTCAGTTAAATGGACTGTGGGGAACCAAGCAGCAGTTCAATGAATTAATTTCATGTACCTGTCCGTAGCTGGCTGTGACGCGACAGTGTGGCTCCTCTGCAGCTGACTCACAGCCAGGGCCCTTACACATCTTTGTGGAGTTTCTGGGCTGCTGCATTCATCGGTGCTGATCAATTGCCTCTTTGCGTAGATGTGTACTGTGCAGTCTTCCACACTCTTGCTAAACTGGAATGACTAATTTATGTGCCCAGTGGGTAACTGTAGACCTCACTGCTGGGTGGACTTGGCTACCTGTTATGGCCTCTAAGACTAGAATTAATCACAGCATTAGGGGAGAGAGCACTTGACACTGTTCCCTTCTGTGTAGCCTCTTGGAAGCTACTGTGTGTGCTGCTTCATCCAGGGAGATGGTGGAGCTACCATCCCTGGGGGTTGTTTAAGAAAAGGTTGGTTGTCGTACTTCAATACATGGTTTAGTGTGTAATACTGGTGGTAGCGGGGATAGTTGGACCAGATGATCTTGGAGGTATTTTCCAGCCTTAGTGATTCTGTGATTCTATTTGGAGGTAGAGGCTGTGGTGCATTACCATTTCCACAGTGAAAAGTCTTTCTGGCCAGTACTTTATGTTGGTGCCTCTGATACATCTATGGAGAGCCCAGGTTAAGGGAGGCAGCACAAACTTTCAAGCTGTAAACCAGCTTGTGTAACCTGATTGCACTGCACAGTGCCATGAGGGCTCAGGCCATGGTGTGTGGAAGCACCACAGGGTCATGGATGTTTCTGTGCTTGGCAGTAGATGAGGCAGCCTGTCACCTGTATAAGGGGTGATCAATGCTGATCAACGAATAAAAAAGGTGCCTCAGATTCTTCTCATTTAGATGTTAATGGTCAGCAGCAATAATATTTAGCCAGAAGTGTATTTGTAGAAGGGATCTGATTGTGAAACTTACTTATAAAACTCTATTTTGCATTTAATTGAATACACATGATGAAAGAAAAACATGATGTAATAGATGTAAAACTCTTTTCAGACCTGTGGCATATACTGTTTATTTCCCTTGTTTTCTAAATAGTAAAAATTACAGAAAACCCTATAATATATTTACACAAGCTATGGTATTATAACTCAGTAAAAAATCTCATGTGTAGTCTGTTTACACAGTCTCTGGCCTTTGTTTCTTAACTGTCTTTTGGTATAGCTTACACTCTTGCTTTGTCTAACAGGATTTTCTTTGCTCCAAGAATGCTGTTATGTTCTACCTTTTGAGTAGTAAAAAAGATGTTGACATTTTACTAACTTTGGAAATTGAATTGAGCAGTTTTTCAGTAGGAATAGAAAATGAATCAAGATATTTTGATCACAATACTAAATATCTTGGTTCAGAAATTTTAATCTAAAAAGGAAAATACAATCTAAGTCTATAGTATATTTTCATATAGCTTAGTCAATTAAAGATATTTAAGTGGTGTAGTGTCCCACTTTGACCAAGCTGTATCAGTAGAAACCTGTATGGTAGAAACCTGTTTTACTTACATAAGTGTTATTTGACTGATAATTGCTTGTATTGCTAATAACTGATGATTTTTCTTGTGCATGTATAAAGCAAACCTTTGCTGTATAGCTGATTACATGCGAAGTCTTTGCACAATAAGACTCCTATTGTAGAATATGAAGGTACATGAATTTTTACATGACTTTTGTGGTGAATAAAGATAAACTTGAGCTGTAGCATGTTTAAAAATCAATCCTGTTTTTCATATTTTTTTTCCTAACACTTGATCACTTTCTATCATCTTGTTGTAGACTTGAATTAAGGGTGAGAAACCTAATCTTCTTAGTAGTTTCACGTATTTTATTTTTGATCTTTGTAGAATCCTCCTGATGCTGTGACCTGCCTGATTAATTATGACAATACTATCCATATGAAATCTCACATGGTTGAACTCCTTTGCATTGAAATCAAATGGTGTAAAAACAGAAAAAAACTTTCCAAAGAGTACTCTGAGCTTTTTCACCCCATCAATCAAAACGGAAGTGAGGAAACCTAATGATGATATCCTAGTCAGACACAATGCCTTGCTGTTTGCTTTGGGCAACACCTAGATCTTATAACTAAGAGAGCATTTCATAGCTATTGTAGCAGAAGGCTTTCTTGCTTCTAGGGGTAGCGGCATGCTTTTAGAATCGCTGCATTGCTGCTTGATTACTGAAGATGGTTATGTAATGTGCTGGACCCAGCATGACCGACAGAGGCAGTTCTGATTTATATCACCCTGGGGAGCATCAGGCATGTATTCAGACCATGCCTCAGCATCAGTGGTAACTGTGGCATTGAAATTGCTAGAAAGGCATAGCATCAGATAATCATCCATACAAAACATGCTACTGAATGGCTGTAAAATTCACAGCTGGTAGATTCATATCTTATGGGAGCATGGTACGGTGTAACAGGCAAAAATCCGTTAAGTTTACCAAACAGGTCAAGGCCACCTTGGGTAGTTTTTTCAGTGTTGATGCTTTCCCCCTCACCTACTTCCCCAAGAATACATACAAATTATAAACAGACCTTTTGTGAGATATCAAAATGTGAGCAAATCCACCACTTCTGGCCAAGGTTATTGCTTAGAGGTTACACTGAAATCTAAATATTGACACTGCCACTAAATGGAATGAAATGCATTTTGAATATCAACAATTAGATTTACTTTCCTGGCTTTTGTATGTTTCAAATTTATTTTCTTTTGTTTATATACTTTGTATCCCTGCAGCAATGCCCACTCCAAAGAGTTAAAATAATCCAAGCAGTGCTGGCCAGAGCAGTGAATTGCTTTTTATTTCCTAGTTAACACCAGTTGCTTTCTATTTTAAGTTGAGAACAAGTTCATTTCCCTCAAATTGAGAGAAGACTCTTCTCTTATCTGGATCTTTTCAGAATTCATAAGAAAGGTGAATAAACACATTTCATAGCTGTTTAGATAACTTTATATGGAAATTGGCTGACCCTTCAGTACCCTGGCTTTTATGAGGATAAGTGCCCTTTTCCTCAGGGACAGTTTAAGGAGGTGAAGTCCTTCCCTGGTCCTGTTTGTCCAAGCACATTTTAGTGGATACTTGGCACTTGCCATACAGTCCTTCCAAGTGTCTAACTACAAGTCTTGATGGCGTGGCAGCAATATGCTCAAGGTTGTAAGTGGGAGGCTTCTTGCTTTCTTTTTCTTGCTACTGGAGAAAACTACAGTTCTGATGCTTGGTGTTCACTCCTGTCTGTGAGTGCTCTGGATACATGTGCTCTTAGGATGTTTAAAATTAGCATTTTATGCTAATGTTCCTAGCTTTTCAATTTCAGGCCCTGGGAAGTAAAGCTTTGTTTATGCTCCTGTGCTCTAAGAGCAGTTTTCCTGCATGTTCTAAATGTGTTAAATGTGGTATAAGGCTCATCTGTTTAAGCATGGATCTTTTATAAAAGGAGATTCTTGGAAATGTATTAAAACTCATTTTGGGACACAATTTCTTCTGTATTAATACTTTAATTTTATCTTTTTCCACAAGCTCATCTAAGAGCAGTTTGCATTAAAAAAAAAGAACTGCTTACTATTGGTCATCATACCCCTAATTCTTTTACCCACAATACCATGTTTGTAGCTTGGCAGTTTGGCTTGCTTTTGATTCTTATGTGTGCATATTTTTGATTAACAGATAACTAAACTCAGCTTGGATTACTATATCCAATGTATGCAAATATCAGCCACTTGCTGTTTTTAAGCAAAATTTTACATCTGCATTAGAATAAAGAACATAGTTCGAGTTGATACGGGTGCTGCATGTTGCATAAAGGCAATATGACATCAAGAACAGAAAATTTAGTTTTAGACTAAATGCAGTAGTAACTGTAAACAGGAAATTACTGTTCTTTTCTTCATATTTCAGTTTTGATACTGAAGTCTCCCAACCTCTAATCAATACTCCCCTTTACTTATGGCTACCCTATAGCTTCCTCTGTCTGCACTGACTGTTACTTACCCATCTTCCTGGGGCTGGAGGTCGTTGTTCATTATGGCAGGCACACCAGCACACTAGTGCTATCAGGAGTACTTGGGTAGATTAGTGCCTGATACTGTTTTTAATGTGCCCATCACTTCCAATGATGTACCTCGTTTCCCCTGGCTTGAGGCTTGTGTTCAGGAGACCACAGTATGCATTCCAGATGGCACTGCAGACAGCGTCTGCCAGGGAAAAACAGGTAAATATAATGAACCAGGGAGGTAATTGGAGAACTGTACTGTGTAATTTGATTATGATCTCAGATGCAAGGGATTCAAAAATACTAGTTAAAAGATAAATACTGGTGTTACAATGTTTATTATATGGTAATAAACAATCCACTCAGTAAACATGAAAATTTAGGTCAGCTGTAATTTACCACACTGGTGAAAAAAAAATCTGTGGTAGAATGAACTGCCTATTACACGTACATTTTGGTATGTGGCTTTTTCAGTTATGCATTTGAAAGCAGGTTTAGAATAATGAAAGTCATGCTTTTTAATCTAAGTCTTAGTAAAAGAAAAAAGACTTGATTTTTTTTTATATACAAGACTAGAACATGTATTCAAAAAACTCTGATACCAACTTTTAAAAAGGCATGATTTTTTTTGAGCTGAGCTTTTTAAAAATCCCTTACACTTGTCCTTACCTTTTTTTTTTTTTTTTTTTTCTTTAGAAAAAAACTGCATGGAAAAAAAAAATCTGGATACTTTAAATTTCTTCACTGAGTCTTCTGTCCTTAAAACCCACCAAGCTACTTTCTGGCTTGCTATTATTTCATAAAAATGAGCAGAGGTTTGAAAACAAAACATGTTCTTCCAAAGTACTGGCCACAGTTCTTTCAGTTCATACAAGAGCAATCAGGCAGCTTTTCCCGCAAATTGTTTTCCCAGATTGTGAGAGGAAGACTCGCATTAAATTCAATGTAAGACCTTAGATATACAGGCCTCCATCAGATGGTAGCTGCCAGATCTTCAGCAACTTTATACTTGCTGTAAATCTGGTCTGTCATCTGTCTTGCACCTTGTGTAGCCACTAACTCCCAGGTGCATAAAATCCTAATTGGAACAGTAGTATTTTACGTCTACTTCAGATAGTTCTTTAGTGATGTGATAACAGCATATATAAATGGCCTACATGCTATTGATGTAAGAACGTTTGCAGTAGAAGCTTGCTGTTTGTAATGGTATAAGGACCTGGTTAGTTAAGGTGAATGTGGTTGGTGGGATGCTGGGGAGGTGGATCATTTCATAACTCTGTAACTTGCCCAGAGAAGTTAATTACATCTGCAGATAGGTACAATTTTGGTTGTCAGACTGCATATGTGTTCAGGGGCACAAAAGCACATAGAATAGGAAAGATGAATAATTCCTATTTGATTTAGAGCACGCCTATAGGATGAGTGCTCAGAGCAGTAGAAAAAGGAGCACAGGTTAACTCTGAGTCTTCAAAACTGCAGTGCTGGAGACCCTGAGTCAATGGATTGGGGGAAGAGTGGATGACAGGTTTATTGAGACAAATGAAACCTATGCAACATACAGGAACAGGGTCCCAGATGGAAGTCAGCTGAGGCAGAAGAAATGAGTCTGAAGAGAGTAGGATAGGCAGAAGCTAGCTACTGATAAGGGGAAAAAGAGGCACATGCAAAGGGGAGAGCCTTGCAGTCCTCAAAGGGCTCTTCTCAAAGCCCAAGCAAACCTCATAGGTGGGGGGAGAACTGGAAGGCTCTATTGTGTTTGGCTTTGCATGCTAGTGAAAGTAAAGGGTTTTGTAACCAATAGAAAAAATTCTTTTCTTCCCCTTTGCGTATACTTGAAGGGGTGAGCTCAAAATTCTGCAGTGGTTAGAGCCATTAGGGCTTATGCTCCTAACAACTAGAGAATAAAGCCAGCATTGTCTCACAGGGATAAACAGTGGTGACCAAGAAAGCCCATGCCTAGTAGTAACTGTGCCACAGAAATTACAAAAGTAATTTTCTCTGGTCAGAGGAAACTATATGAAAGATAGACTAGAGGAGGTTTAAAAGCTTTCAGGCATAGTAAAACCCAAACACCACAGCCTGATTAGTAGAAAAGAGTCTTCCAAATGTGCTAGTGTTAGATATTTAGATACTAGATATTCAGCAGAAGTATTTGTCTACCAGTTTGCTGTTTAGCTTTTACAGGTCAGTCACATGCACTGGACACATGCTGACTGCAGATGTAATGTTTCTATAAAAGAAAGCAAGGTCTTTCCTTTCCATTTCCTCCTAGAAAAGCCACGTGGAGAAATTTAACCTCTCTGACTACAAATAGCTACCTGTTATCAGTTACTGCCAGGTGGGACACAAGGACGTGGCAGAGGAATGTGTAGGTAAAACACTGAATCGCCTTTTCCAGTCATAAATGAAACTCTGCCTTGTGACTTCTCTTTTTGTTGTTGCTTTTTGTTTGTTTTAAAATTGTGTTCTGGATGAAGAAAAATGTCCTCACTGTAGTGCAGTTCGTTCTTTCCTGGAACAGCAAATATGTCCTCGAAATGACAAATCTGACTGAAGGCTACCACTAGCTGTTATCAGTCAGATTTAAATCCTAGGCTTACCCATGCTTACTGCTGAGATCTCATGGCTATTTTTTTGGCTGGATATTATCAGTGTTTTGGTAAAACTGTGGCATCTGGTTAGGGGGCTAGAATCAAATAATGATCTTAAATCAATGAAATACTGGTTTTAAAAACTGTAATCTCAGACACAAAGACAGGGACAATGTATTTCTTTTTTGTGGCTTCAAAATTTGAATCCCAGATTGTCTAGTACCTTGGAAGATATAGAGAATTTTCAGATCTACAAGATGGATATGCTGCTTTTTGCCACTAAAGCATTTTAGGAAAACAAGATGGAATCTTCCCTTTTTCTGCTTTTGTTTTTCAGTTCTAGAGATTCATTTTAATGTTATGCCTATTATTGCATCATTAGTGTTCACTTATTCTTTTGCCTCAAAAATGTCCTGTCCTTTTCTCTCCTTATTATTGCTTGTAAACCTCACACTACTTCACCACTGTGGCACAGCTAATGCTCTTTTCCTTTCCTTAAGCCTACTGCAGTCTCTCTGGCCCTGCCGTCAATCACCAGCTGGATGCAGAGACAATTTTTTTTATAGCAGCTTCTGTCAGTAACAAGAAAATATTTTGAAAAATGCAGTCTAAAAGCTGAATGTCAGCCTGCTGAGTAGCCTGTTTAAACAGGAGAATTGACTCTGCCAAGTTTTTGTTGTTAAGCTTTTTTCTTAATTTAAAAAAAAAAGGTTTGGGGTCTATCCCAAATAATAAACAAAATAAGTTGTGTTTTTTTTTTTTTTTTTTTTTTTTTTGCTTTCTTGGCAAGGACTCATGATTGACTAGCTTACTAAAATTCAGAAGCATCTGCATGACCGTTTCTGTCTGCACCTTATTTTCCCTGTAACATGGAAGCTTTCAGTCTGTTTTGGGTGTCACACAGAAGAATAACAAAGAACCCATAAACTCCAGCAGATCTAGCAGATTCCTTGTTCTTTTTTTTTTTTTTTTTTCCCAGAAAAATCTAAATGACTGTAAAAGTGTTTTGCTCCAGAGGTTCAAAATCCTATAACTGAAAAATACTTTATCTTCACAGGAAGTAGTCCAAAAGAGATTGTAGACATACTGAACGGTGCTCAGAAAAGGCAGTACTTAATCTTTATGGCCAGGTCAAAACATGCTCAAAAGATTTAGATAGGCAAGAAGCCCACATATGTTTCTTTAAAGACACTTTGAAAGAGGATGGTGGAAGCACACAGCATATTGCATACTAAATCTTGTATTAGAAAGCAGCAAACCCCTTCTTGAGAAGTTGCATTGGTCTCTTGAGCCAGAGAATATTGCTGTCCTACAGATATATTGTTGGAAGCTGCCTTGAGAACTGCAGTCTACTTGTTAGTTGATAAATAGAGATTAGAATCATCTACTAGCCTATTTTATGGTGCTTGTTAACAATATTTACCTTCCCAAATTGATTCAATATAATCCTTGCTATGGCTTTACCTCATTTCTGGAAGACATATAGATAATGTGGTACTTATATGAAGTCTTACGTGTCACTGAGAAACTGCTATTTTTCCTTAGTTGAATTGTGCAGGAGGATTATATTAACATAGACTTTGGAACATTTGAGCTCCCATAGGGTATGGTGTGTGGTTGATATGACATGACTTGCCTTCAACAGTTGTTTTAACAAGATATCCTTCATATAAAATATACCAAGCTGAAAGGCATAAATGAGTGAGTTTAGTAAGAAACACTGATGGCAAAATTCCTTACTTTCATCTTTATCTGATTAATTCAAGGCTCAATGTTACAGAGAAAGTATTTTTAAACTAGCATATAGTATATGGTATGTTTATTAAAAAAAATAAAAACTTATAGAAGATTGTTTTTAATAAATTATTAAACTCGTTGTAAATCTATGTGCTCATACGTTTTGTTGAAACTCATAGTTGAAACCCATACTGCTTAAAAATCTTCTCACTCCTAAAACTGCTTTAATAATACATTAATTAACACTTCTGTAGTACTTGGCATATTTAACACACAAGATAATTTACAGTTCCTAATATTTTAAACTGTATGAAAGACTAGCATCAGTGAACTGAAAATACACTGTATGTGAATGTAGCATTAAATGATAAAGCTTACATGAAGCTCTACTTTTAATTTATTGAAATAGATATATTTTAATATCTTGGTAATTCTGCTAATATTGTTTGAATTGCTAAAAAGTTCTTTTTAAATTTCTGCTACTTTTTCTTTTTGTCAGATCTTAAGTCTCTGCATGGTACAACTACCAATCTTTTATTTTGTGGTTCATATAAATAACTTTGGGTTTTATAGGAAAATATTGTAATTTAGTTTTTTTCTACTTGTACAGGGCTTTTTGTATTGTCTAGAAAATATTCAGACAAATTAATATATAAAAACTTGTGTCTGTACTTTTGCATCAAAAGGCTTTGACCATGAACTTGAGAACGGCTCTCAGATATAGATGGATTTTACTGTCTATTCACTTTATGCTGCAGGGAAAAGCTTACTACATGAGGATACTAAATGGCTTGAGAGTTTAGTAATGGAATGTGAAGACCTTCACCTTAGGTCACCAGTTCGAATGTAGCCCAGGTGGGTGGAAACTAAAAGCCATTATTATCTAACGGCTCTTGGATAGCCTGCATGAAATGAGCTGGTGGACCTAGTCAACGTCTTAGCAGAAAGATGTCAATATTGCAAAATCATGGTCACAGCTCTCACAAATTGGGACCCTTGGTGGGACTCTGCAGTGGCTAACTGGGCTTGGGCACCGAATTGCCTTCTGAACCTCAAATAGTTCCTCCAGGTCAGGCAAGAAGCATTATTGTGCAACAGAATGGAGAAACTATTGGTGTTCAGACTGGTCTGTTTTGTAAATACATTTCCCAAACTGTTTAGCTGTGTTTGATTCCTGCTGTCACTACTTATGAGGTAGTTCAAAGAAATGCTGCATGATCCTTATAAGTGGAAGGTCTGGCAAAATGGAGAGGGGGATGTTAAATTATTGTCAGTAAGAGATTTTTATCACTGTATGAAAACAATGGCCAAAATCTAAGTGTTCTGGGAAATGGCAAAGCATAGACTGTTTTCCAATCCATAGGGAATTGTTGTCTTTCAGCATGTATCCATGCTGGCTTGTGTGACTGTCTTAAACTTAAAACAGCCCTTCTATGTGCTCCTGGTTAGCTAATGAAGCTCCCCTGGCCTAATAAATGCAGCTTCATCAGGTTCTCTGCTTTTTACTTCCTGTCTGAGGATATTGAAGATTCTCTTGTCCTTTTGTCTTCTGTAAAGCTAGGCTGCAGCATTACTAGTCCCCTTTACTTTCTCCTGTGCTTCCTGTGCCTGACCCTGCCCACCCCATCCACAAAAAGAAAAATAAAACCTCAAAAAAAAAAAAAAATTAAAAAAGCACTTCTTGCTTTTTGTACGTGGACCAAGAGGCCATACCACAAGTTCCCATAAGGCTCCCAATACCTCCAGTCACACGTGGATCTTTTTGTGCGTAACATAATCAGTCAGATTTCATCCTTGAAAGGTCATGGGAACAGAATGGCTGTAATATTTAAACAATTTCACTGAAATCCATTTCCTCTCCTGCAACTGTTCTTGTCTCGTGACTATGTCAGTGTGATGTTGGTGCTTCAGTTTTATGTGTTTCATACTTAGTCTGAGTACTAGTTCACATTGGTCCTTCAGAAGAGAATTATTACAAAATAACATACAAATAAAAAATACACAAAATAACTTCCAAGTAAATGTTTATTCCTTCCTCAAATATAGTAGCTTCTTGTTGTATAAGCTCAACTGTGAGTTAAGTAATATTAAGTTGCTGGGTGACTTTCTACTGGTTGTGTTAAGTATTGTATTTCTAAACATACCAGTATGAAGGATTTATAGATGGCATCCCAGGAGCCTGTGTAGCAGCATATTCTGTATGCATCCTCCCTAACAAGCAAATCAGATGCATAACATTAGGCTGCCTGAATACCCTCACTTCTTCAAATATTCAGTGAGAACTTACAGGTATTCAGATATTTGACTTTTCTTTAAGATAATGATGCATACTCCTTTGTAGTGAACACTGTTTACAGATTGCTGGATTTTTTTTCTTGGCAATAATTAACAAAAGTTCTAAATGGAGCATACATTCTTGATCTGAAAAGACGGTTGCCTATAATAAGCAAATGTTTTTATTATATCTGCATTTGTTACGTCAAATTTTAAGTATCAGTTCTAATAAAAGCATCCACAGTTTTGTGTATTCTCTAATATGAAATGCTGGGCAACTCAAATAGTATCTATTAATTTTGAATTAAATGTTTGTGCATTGAAATGCTGCAACTGCTGTTTCTGTCATTTTCAGGTATAGGTAGTTCCAGTTCAAAGCTAGACAAATCTTCTGATCAGTTCCCTTTTCCTTACCTTATATTTTCAGCACACCTAAGCATAGGGCTGTAACTATAGATGATGATCTAGGGACTGTAGGAGTTAGACAAGTCACCATAGAGGTTTGTGACTACTTTTAATTTGCTAATTCATGCGTGGAACAACATTTCCAGTGATACTCAGAGATCCTGCCCCAGGGCCAAGGGCAGGGCCTCAATTTTAGTTTGCTAGCGATAGGCATACTGTGGTTGGAAATAGGTCTCTTCTGCGGACAATACCAAGCCTATTCAATTTAAATTTCAGTAATAGTAGCAAAATATTAAACATGGAGGACACAAATTTAAAAACACACAAAAAAAACCCTTTTGTATTCAGTCATTTTCCTCCTAAAAGGTGTTGTAATATTGGAGATCAAAAATTTGTAACTCTTCAAAAATGGAAAGAGATATAAATGAATACAGTGTTAATTTTACACAAAATGTTTATATCTGAGGGTGTGATTATTAATGAGCAAAGAAAAAATAATTATTTTTGTGTAGATGACTACCTTAACGTTTAGCAATGTAATAAGTATTGCACTTCAATACAAGTTTTAATAGATTTTTTTTTTTTTTACTCTGATTAACTGGTAATTCATTCACATTAAGTTGGCTTTTTAATGTAGGTCAAAGGAATGGTAATCACTTTATTTGATAGTAACTTTATGAAAAGAGGAAGATTTTTGGAACCATAGCTTTGAAATGTAGTCATTTTTATGTAATAGACACCAATGTTATACTATATATCATAAAATATATTTAAACTGAATAAAACATACCTGGTAGTTTTTAGATTATTTCATTACCTTCCCGTTTAAGTGTGTGTATTTTACGTTCAAAAAATGCAAAATGGTTGTATAAAACCAGATTTTTCAGGATTCAGAACTTTTGAAAAGAAACTCTTAACTTTTATCTCAGAAATGAATGTGATTACATAGCTCAGACTAAATACAAAGGTATAAATGTCATCTGTAGTAACTGCTTTTGATATTTGGCTAATGTACATTTTGTGGTTGACTATTACTGATGCATATATTTTTGAATACAATTGTGCAGCTAAGTTCTCTCCTGTTGAATTCTGATACCATTTTTTGGAAGACAATACAAATATTACAGTGCCCTTAACCAAAATGAAGCTTCCATCTTAGTGTTATCTACATCCCAATAAATGATGTGAGTGGTGATTCTTCCATAAGCTTACCTAATAGGAAAGGCAAATGGGTGATCAGAGTCTGAGAGGCTCTTGAAAACCTGCTGCTCTGTAGAAATGCTGCATTCCAGGACAGAACAGTCAAAGAAAAAAAGCCTGCATTACTACAGTGATGCTTCTTGTTCGGGGGTGGGGTCCTAGTCCTGCCCTTTATGTGTACCTGTGGCACCTGTTACCTTCACTATAAGGACTGTACATAAAGAGTTGGCAGAATCTGCAGAATTCCGTTGTGTTACAGTTGTATAAGCTAACTAGCTAGGTGAAGATAGCTATGGGCTACCTTGGCTATTCTCTACTTTCTGGGATCTCGTCTTTTAGGATCTCCTCTTTTATATGGACTCTTCTATTATACTTATTTGCATTCTAAGAAACTTATTGCATTAAACAATATGTTTTGTTTCATCTCCTTTGGAACTGGGCGCTGATGACTGCAGAGGACCTTGTGAGAATCTTTAACTTTTTGCTGTTATTGTCCTTATTAGGTACTGAACTCTAGTAAAGGGTGATAGCAAATGGCACTGTGGTTCCCAGTTATTGTTTAGCCATTGAGAGGGCCATGGCAGCTCAGAAAGGGGTCCCTGGAAGATGTAAAACTCAATACTTTGTTCACTCAGATTCTTTTCTTAGAGAATATCATTCTTGATGATGATGTAAGATAAATCATATAAAATTACTGCGCAGTTAAGATTTTCATCAAGTATAGGGCAAAGGGATGTTTTTCATCATTTTCAATAATTGGTCATCTTCACTGCAAATATAACCCACTCTCTAACAGGCCTATGATTTGCGGCATTATTTCAGGTCATAGAAAGTATAAGATAATGAGATACTACATTGTTTTAAGTCCTTGGCTTCAATATATGTGCTAGTGCATGCTGCGATTATTATATCATATTTTTAAGGAACAGTAGCAAATAGTTAAAGTTCAAAAAAACCTCATATTTTAGAGACACCAGCTTTTTTCCGATGACTGCCTTAATATTATTCTACTCCCAAAATACTAAAGAATGAAGGAGCTCTGGGATGTTTGAAGGAAGGTTTATGTAAATAGCTTCATCTTATGCTAAATAAAAGGTATTCTGTGGTGGTTTGTTCCATCAGTTAAGTATTAAAACCTCTCTGACCACATCATATTTATTATGGTTATGACTTCATAATCATTAAATTTTAGGTCAGACTCAATTTTGAGCTCAATAATAAAACTTGTTTCTTTGCCTTTTAACGTTTGAAAGGTAGTAGTACAGTATGTGTGTGGTCTGCATTTTTTTGCAGACGTGATCTGCATTTAATCTGTGAAAATTAATTCCCTAAGCTGCTGGCAGGCAGCATGTACTTGTTAATTATTCAGGTGGATGACAAATGCAGAGCAGAGGTTCTCGCAAAGACAAAGTTTGTATGATGCATGTTTAGTAACTGATAGGCTTGACATTCTGTGGTGTCTTATTCAGTGCTAATCCTAATAAGCTGCCTGATGAGATGAACGCCTATCCTCCTGTCCTTTAGAGAGAGAAAGCACAGATTTGAAAGAACTTCATTATAGCAATAAATCCCATACTTTCCGTTATTCTTGGTGAAAAGAGATCTTGTCCAGATGAATAACAGACAGAAAAAAAGTCAGAATAGTAGCGTAATGCAAAGTACTGAAAAGAATAGAAAACTATATTGTGAATGTGAAGGTTTAGTTTTACTGGTAGTTTAGTTTTACTGGTAGGCCAATTTTATGTAGATTAATGCTCTTTGGGTTCTTTCACTTTGATCTACAAGTGATGTAATCCTATGGATGTATGATTCCAACAAGACTTTCAAGTTGCTAGAGGAGTAACTTGAAAACACTGGATTTACTGTGGCTGATGTTCTCTTTCTGTTTTTGGCAGCAAAATGCTATGTTGTGCATACTTTGTCATTCTATTGAACCAGGCAATGGTGAGGGCTGAAGTTACCCTTTGGACTAAAAGCATGAATAACCAAAATATTGCTAGTGCAAGTGGGTACTGGATTTTGCCAAATGTTTTTATTCTCAATGGCCTTCTTGTGTTTTTTCTTCTTAACATAAAATACAAAGAAAGTAAAATAATACATTTAACTAACTCATTGCAGTACTGAGCACCCAACACTAACCAAGTGATGTTTCTTGAATTATTCTGTGGTATGATGACCAAAGCGTATCTTTTTACTGCTGTAAGGTCTTCTGTGGCTAACAGCAAGAATAAAAGATGGGCTTTTTGAATTGGAGTTTTCTATAAAGTATATGTACAAGAAATTCAGTTTCAAAAACTAACTTGTATACAAAAAGCAAATTTTTTGCTACAGCACGTTTTTTATATGCATATTTTGGAAGTAGTAGATGGATGTTGATGGAGGATTACTATATTTTATTCCTGTAAAACTTATTTCTGTCTTTCTTTTCAATTGCATTTAATCATCATCTATTTGAAATGAATGTGAGCTTGGGAGAGAAGACTCATTATCAGATTTGCATCTAGGTGGCTGTCCTTTAGCTTACCTCATGATACCCAGCACTTTTCATTCTGTGTGTGTGTGTTTTGGGGGGGGGAGGGGGTGTAGCATTGTAGGATAGTATTGGTTCAGGTTCTGATACGCTGACAGAAACCTTGAATAAAACAGAATTGTTCCTGCTTTCTAGGCTCTCTTGAAGTATGGTTGCTAGTGAATAGTAATCAGAACAGCATTTAAATACTTGAAGGGGAGTACTTTGTGGTGTATGAAGGTTAAAGCATTACAGTAACATAACACACTTGTTTATCTTCACCAAACACGTGGTGCATTGAATCCTAGCTCTGAGCAATCCTCCTGTCTTGAGGTGAAGGAAAATGTTAACTTAATTTACAAGCTAGCAGCGTCCTGGGCCCCTCCAGATTAGAGGCTTTTAATCAAATGAAATTGTAGCTAATAATTGAAACTAGTTTTCTGATGCTAACTGTGAAATTCAGCTGAAGCCACCAAACTCATTTCCACAAGGTTTTAAGAGCTGGTTGAAATTAGTGTAGCAGGAAAGGGCTTTCGTTTGTTCCACCAATTTGTGTGCTCTTTTCTTTTTCCCTTGCACAAAATGTTGGGCATTGCGATTTCAGTTCTGAGACCACCAAACTCACATTTAAGGTTTGGCTGAAATTGAAGCATAGAGGGGTAAGGCTTTCGTTTGTTCCACTAATTTACGTGTTCTTTCCATTTTTTTTTTCTTGTGCAAATTGTTGGCCATGGTGATTTCATTGCTGAGACTTAATTTTACCTACCAGAAAAATGCATTATGTACTGTGTAAGTAATTGGTGTCTACAGAGTAATTTCATAAGGTACTTGATGCATAATAGCATGTACTGAGCTATTCGTAATAGAAAAGTTATTTTAGATGGTTTAGGTCCCTATATTTAGGCTTGTATTCCAAAGGATAGCCATTTTTGTGTTATCACTTTCCTTTGTATTTGTAAATAAAAACATCATTGCATGTATTTCAATTAGAAAAACAAACTTGTAAGGAAAATAAACCATGTATTTTAGCGAATGTGCAGAAACTGGGACTTTCTTAGAATAAAAAAAAGCAGTCACAATTCAATAATATACAGTATCCCTGCTATACTCAAGCAAACCTTGATGATACTCTATATTAGCAAAAGTTCATTAAACTGTCACATACACACGGACAAACTTGGCAAAATATATTTTAAGAATGCTACGTTAAACTGTTATGTACTGAGATTTTTGTATGCTGATTTCAGTTTTTTCTTTTAATTGGCCTTGTCTTGTTCCTTCAGTCATTTAAGGCTGAGTCTGAGATGAGTAGATTTATTCCAGGTTTCCGTAAGTGATGTTCCAGAAAAAAAAATTGTACTGCCTCTAATCACCATATGCATCGCACCTGATATTTTCAGAGAAGCTTGGATTTTACCCATACGGAGTGGTTTTGATCCCTCCCCCAGCCCCATACAAACTAGGATCAGTAGATGTGCAAATGTATAACTTCACACTATTTGCTGTGGTAGCAATGGAAGGAATGCCCTGTGCCCTGCTCTTCCTTCTGTGTGTGTGCACTCACAGCTTCTTATAAAATTAAATTTTTGGCATTTTTTAGATGCTCTAATACCTTAACTTGAGATGTTCTAATATCTTAATTTGTTCTTTAGACTAGCACCTTGGGGCAGTTTCTTTATCCTGTTGCTGTTTGCGTCCTAAAACAGTGCTTGAATTTAGGATATGAATCTTTCCCATCTTTTCTTTATGATGGTTCATTTAACAGTGTTGGTACTCTGAAGTTTTCAGTATGGAAAAAAATGAGTTTGGGGTAAAAGATTTCTTTCTATTCTTCTGATGCTTCAGATGGAGCTCAGATTCCTCTGTATACAGAGGATAGTTTCTTTTGCAGGCTGCTCTGGACAGGAGCACACTTGGTCACCTTTCCCTGACAGGAGAGGAATGAAACAGCTTTAAAGGCCACGTGAGGTTCAAACTGGTATTGCTGCCTTGATTCTGTTCCTTGACCTAGACTAAGAATGGCTTGAATAAAGCAATGTCACTCTAACTGGAAAGCAAGTAGAATACTATGTAAAGGATTGCCTTATTGTTAGTTCTTGTCTTTAACTGCAGAACTAAGTCACTTTTCTACCTCTTCTGCTCTTCAAGCTATGTCTCTTGCCAAAGCTGGAGAACAAAACTGCTGTCTAAAAGACTTAAGTTTAGAACTGAGGCAAGTCTGGGGAACAGATATCCCAAAAGGTGGTACACACCAATAGATTTTAAAATATGAACACACTTCCACACATTTCTGTTTCACATGAAATGCAGTTACGGTGATAACATCAAGAACCTCATTCCCTGCTTCTCTTAGAGTGGAGCATGAAAAGTCAGGACTCAGGAGAATGGACTAAAATGAGGGATTGGACTGGTCGGACATGCAGCTGTACACATACCATTCCCAAGAGATTCCTGCTTCCTTTGCAAGGAAGCTATTCCTTTGCAAGGGAAAACTATCAGAGTAAACTAGAGTTACAGAACTGCAAAGTCAGCAGAAAAAATACCCACCTGACCACGTACTTTAGCTTAAAAGCATGTGCATATAACTGAAAAACCATGCTCGAAGCATCAGTGCCTGCATAAACAAGGATATCTCTATGCTAATAGGTTTACATCCTTCACCAGACTTCTTGAAAGAGAACAGAAAGATAGCATTCTTGTTGCACAAAAATAACAGAGCCAATACCTAGCTGTTGTCACACACTGCTCTTGGTCATGACTTAATTTGTGGGGTTTTCTTTCCCAATGCTATTGCAGAATCCTAATGCACAGGTCATCATTCCTAGCTGTTATGGCAGTTGAAGGAGTAGTTGGAAAGGAATCCTGAAAATAAATCAGTAGTTGCTAGAGAGCTTCTTAGACAACTTTTCCAATTATATTTCTGCCAAACCTTTGCTCCAAGGTTATAAAACTAGAAATTTCTTAACATGTAGCAAAGGAGAAAAGAACAGCCTCTATCACTACTGAAATTAAGCATGTCTGCTCTAAGAGGGAATGTCTTCTGTTTAATACAGAGATTTCTACTCAATAGAACTGTCTCTTCACTGTGTTAGTCATTATTCCCTTCCTAGTTTACCTCAATAGGAATGCAGCCACTTCAATCCACTTACGAGGGCCCTAAAAACAACAGGGTAGCATAAGCTAGCAAGAAAACCCAAGGACTGATATTGTAACATTCTCTGCCTTTTTTTTTTTTTTTTTTTTTCTTCCAGAAACTCCTTAGTAACTTACCAACAATGGCTTCTGTCAAGCTACAGACTTCATGAGCTTTCTCATGGGAAAAGTGGAGGGAATCAGGATTCAAATCCTTTTCAAGCAAGGAAAGCAAATTTTGAAATTAGATGCTCAATTGGATCAATTCTGAGCTATTACAGTCAGACATGAAAACACTTGAATGGTAAATTCAATTCCTATAGAAAGAAATGTCACGTGGTGCATTGAAACAGTTCATGAAGTAAGGGAAAGTAAGTCTTTGCATGTCTTAGATCTTCAGAAAATCATCATTTACCATCCTCAGATAATTTCTAGATGTTGTCGGTGGATGGGATGCTTTTTCTACTGCTGACTTAGATCATAAGCATTCTTTAGTACTGTGTCTCTCTTGTGATTGTGATAGCTATAGTGGCTTTGAGAAACAAGAAAACACCCTTATCCCTTTCTGCCTAATCTTTTTTGATCAGGATTCTGTACAAATGAAAAGTTTAAACAAATACAGAGGAACAGTTTCTTGGATCTGCATAAACAGAGCCATATGGTGCTAAAATAACCCGTTAATAACAGAGTTGTGTGATATCACCTTGAAGGTCTTGTCTAAGACACCTGTTAATACCATTTGAGAACACCATGAGCATAACCAGAGTGATAGAAACAAACAAAAAAAACTATACATTTCTTTTCCAGGTCTGTTTTGGAGAGGTCTTATTTCAGTCACTTGTTTATAATCAAAATGTAATGCAATAGGTACCCAGTAATTATATCTTGGTTTTGCTCATATAGCACCTGGCCTCACTTATGATCTAGGTACAACTGCATATTGTGTGATTCTGTTCCACATGTAACAAAGTAAATCAGAGTTGTTCTTTCATTGTGTCTGTTATTTTTCATTCTGAAGATCTCGTCCTCTCTTCAGATTAATGTCTAGATGGTAGACAAGTGTTATGGCTGTGATTAACTGGTATCTCTGAGGCCTGGTCTTATTGCTCAGAGATCCAATGTTGGCTACGACATGCAAATATGTGAAGGTTCTTTCACAATAACCACCAGGACTAGAATTAGTCCCACCTAGGTTCTCTTGCATCAGAGTAAGCTTCCTATCTCAGTACATGCATGTTGGGGGAGCAAAGACTTGCAGGGTATAAGTTTGACATAACTGTTTCAGCGCTCACATATCTAATTCATTTAAAATTAACTTGTGCAGGGAAAAAGGGTCATGGGATCTTTTTCCAAAAATCCTCCTTATATAATCTTTCAGTCTTTAACAGACCCTAATCCTCATGTCATAGAACTTTGGCCATGAAATGTCCTTTTGAATTTTTGAAATATTTTGTTACATTCAAATGTGTACTCCCAAATTTTCAGGGTCTGATTGCATCTCCAAAAGGCAGCATCTGTGTTGCTATCATTAAAGCTCTTATTCAAGCCTTTGGTATCTTTCCTTATTTGTTACATAGTCTTTCTGACATCTAGCCTGTTTACAGACACAACCAGTCAATTTTGAATGTAGCTCTCTGGATTTTTCTGAAATTCCTTGCCCTTTGCGTCGGTCACAATTCCTCTCCCTTTGAGTGCTTTTTTAATTTTATTTTTTTATTTGACTTGAGTTCAAAGCGCTCATTTCTACTTTCAAGGAGGATCATCTCAGTTTGTCATCCCTGTGCCCCTCTGCTCCCAATGGGGTACTCCCATCCCTCCTGCTGCTAGCACAAGCTGTGAACACTTCCTTGTCTCCTTGCTCAAACACCTCTGGTGTGAGGAATTCAGTTCAATGAGCAAGTGCCAAAAGGAGCTGGCACACAGCTGGGATACAGTGATTTACTGACATCTCGGAAAATTGTTGCTGTCATGGGTAATAGACTGGTGTTGTTTATAACAGTCAAACATGCCTGATAGGGTTTCCATAATAACTGGAAGGAGTGTGATTAACCTTACCAGAGAAATTATTCTGTAGTGAGCAAAGCCTCCAGTCTGTGAGCTGGCTCGTGCCAGAGGCGACCACCGCAGCCAGCTTTCTCCTTGAAGCAATCTGAAAAATTTGCTTCTTAGAACTTTACCAGAAATGAACCCTGAGGATACCAACAGACATTAAGTACATTTATCCATAAACCATTACAGATATTTGGGCATTCCAAGAATCACGTGAGTTAATGCATGCAGCTATCTGAGACCAATCCTTTTGCTGTATTTCTCTTCTGTTCTATTTCCTTCAGACCCCCAGTCATTCATATGCAGGAGGTAGGTGTTCACACTGCCATACAGTTATCCCAGCACTGTGCACGTGATGATGGAAACAATGACTGCAACTTGTACTTCAGCAAGAATATTGATGTAATAAAGCTCCCCGTTCAGGGGCAGAAGAGTCTCAGAAATAAGGTTTCTGCTGAGGTAGCATTAATGCGATTTAGTTGAACACAGGTACAGCAGCTTTCTGTAAGGTGGATTTCTTTTTTTTTTTTTTTTTGGGGGGGGGGGGGGGGGAGGGAATGGGGTAGGAAGGGCAGGGAGGAAGGACCTCAAACCACCTGCACCATTAGTTGTTTTGGGGAGAATTGTAAAAGTAAAGAGTGAAGACAGGCATGAATATAAACCTATCAGTGCTGCTAAATTCTGATGGCTCCCATTGCAGTGCATTTAGCAGGGATCTGAGCCTTCCCTTGACTTGTATTTTTTTGATTTGGGATTCTACTTTCTAAAGAATGCCGCTTCACATACGCTGTTTATTTCTGCATGTCAAAGAAATTATGATTAAAATTCTGAATGCTCACAAATATAATAATTTTCACCACTTTAAATGTTTAACTGTACTGGGGAGGGATGAGTGAACAGGATGTTATTTGTTTGGTAGGTATTTTATATTGAAGCTCTTTGCCTTCAGAGAAACTTCAAAGGCATTCAGGGACAAAATGTGACTGGGCAAAGGGAAGTTTTTTGCATAGCAATACCATAAAAGCAGGGACAAAGCAGAACGAGATTGGCTTGGGATTTCTTATTTGTAAATGAAGGGTATTCATGGCTTTTATGTAACAGTCTTGTGGCAGCATGGGTTGGGCAGACTTAGGCAGTAGGGCAAAGCAGCAGGCAGTACAGAAGGATGTGGGAGTTGCTGGAACAGCAACAGTGGCACATTTGTATTGTGGCAGCAGGAGTGTAGTACAGAAAACAACAGTGACATCAAATACATATGATCTCCCATAGCCCTTTTTTTTTTTTTTATGATAAGCTATGGATATCTTCAAGGTTCAGAAAACAGTGAAAGAGAGGCATGTAAATGAGGGCAGGCAGCTGTGACTGAGGACAGCCACCGGTGGAAATGCTAAAGAAGTAACTGGTAACAAGGTAATCTGATATTGAAAACTGAGACAAATTTTATTTGAAGAGTTCCACGACAAGATGCAGTCTGAAATATTTTAAGGTTATGAAATTATTTGAGGATATGAAACATTTCCTGGAAATACATTTTCTCTAGTAGACAATGCATTTTTTTACAACCACTAAAACTTTTATCAGAAAATTTAGATGGTTGCTTTTAAACCAAAGCTAGCTAGTTCCTACAAAGCATATCTAGAGTGGATGGGAGAGTTTTTGCTCATCAGGAAAAAAGAAGTTCCAGACTAGAGAAACACCTCTTTGTCCCCTTGAGTTATGTTTAGATGAAGCTGTTTTATGAAGTGCTCAAAATCATTCTTATTCAAAAAAAAAAATAATAATAATTCATGACTGAACTTTGTTTCAAAAGGCAGTTTCTGGCAGCTGGCGGTAGATTCTTTCTGTGAGCTGGTCATAGCAGTGGGTAGTGATTTGGACCTGCGGGTCTTACCATGCTGACCAGGTACCTCCATTTCTTAAGCTAGCCAGTTGTCTGGGAGGCAGATGTTAAACATCACAATATTTCAGTTCGTTGTGAAGCAGCCTTTCTTCTGGTCCTCTTACTGTAGCTCCTGAGCCATGCTGCAGGGAATTCTTCTGAAGGATGAATTTAATTTTGTCTGTTGTTTGAAAAGCAACTTCATTTTGGTTCTAGAATGCCTTCAAAGCAAAGTGCTTCCAGGTGGCATCCAAAAGTGGCTTAACTTTAAGTGCAGTGAGTGGTCTGAGTGTTGTCACGAGACTTGGAAGTTTCTCATCTGCCCAGCCATTCTTTAGTGTGCATACTTCCAATTTTACCACAATAGAATATCTTCCAGCTGGTGTTCAAAAATATTTGCCTCACCTTTTATGGACCACATTTGCTCTGTCAAATGAATGTGCTTGATTTTTCTCTTGTTGCTTATGTTGGTATATGTTCAGCAAATGGAGAAAAGAATGCACAATAATGAAATTTTTTTTTCATCTGCTTTTCTTGTGGATCTTTCTGTCTTTTAAACAGATCTCTACCAGCTAAAATGCTTTTTGTAATGTAAGGAAATAACATGTTATGTTTGATTTAATAAAAGAAAATCCATTTCAACTAATCTTTTCTCATTTCTGGATAGGATCTGTTGTCTTGGGTGTTATCTGGACTGCTTTTGTTCATTCTACAGAATTTTCAGGAAACTCTGGAAGTTTGGCAACTTGAACCAGAAATCAGTAAATGCTTTGCTTGTTAAATTTCATTGAGTCATTGGGGAAGAGTATATGAAATACTAGTGAACTAGTAGGGTGTGAGACTAGTTCCTGTTGATTACAGATGGTTTTATAATCAGTGTCTGTTTGACTATGCAAAATGGTGGTGATAGTTCTATGTTTTATAGACAGTTCTCTTCCCTGAAAGAGAAACAGACAAACACCGCTGTAACCACTTTAAGCAGACCTTGCCAGATAAAAGTACTCCTATTAAGGCTCTTCGCATAGCATTGAAAATGGTTAGTTAATGCTAATTTGAGGTTTTTATTTTTTGCGAGTTACGGTTAAGCCATTTTGCTAAGATGCTGTGGCTAAATTTCACATATGGCTTGTATTGTATGACTGGTAAGCACTGTCCAATATATATAGCAAAGCAACTTTCATCACTAAATTCAGAACAACAACAAAAACAATAATAAGTTTCCAGTTTTTATCAGGGAAAGCAGAGTGAAATTACAAGGACTTCGGCTTAATACATAAATGTTTCTGTAAGTCTGAGCCAAATCACAGATCTGACGGTAACCAATATTTACTGTGGAGGAAATTGTCAGTAATAAAAATTCTTGTGAAGGAAAAAGATTGGGGGTAAGTCACAAAAACAAGAAGTGACCACAGTGTCCTGCAGCTACAAGACATTTGTACTATGTTCAAGTCCAGGTCATGACAACATGACATATCTAATTTCATTTTAACTTGAACAATAATTACGAAGGGAATCTTTTCATTCTTTTCCAGAGCAATGCTACACAGATTGCTGTAATACAATAAAAGCTGGCCTGCAATATAGCAAAAGCTGTCTTTTGCCTTTGCAGTTTGGTGAAGGCTAGGTAGTATCAATGTGAGTTACCAGACTTGGCAGGAGCTGATTTTCATTATCTTTCAGTTATTAGACAAGTTTTAAGTTGCTGCTATTGACAAAATGTCAATAATGAAGCATATATATTGGTCAACCTTTGTTTAGAGGAATGTCAATCAGAACCCACTCTAGAATCCAAAAGTGGATGAGAGAGAATGTTTGTGGATATAATTTGATAAAAATATAACATAGTAATAAGTATTGATTACCTAATCTAATTTTTATTCATTAAAACCTTTGAAAAGTATTTTATTGAAGGGTCAGATTGTTCTTTTATTTAGAAATCCTTGACAGGGGGCAAGAACTTTCCTAAACCATCCTTTGGAGACATTTGCAGTTTGTTTACACCAGGAAACATTAAGATCATTCCACACCCTTGCTTGTTTTATCCACCTAAGCCTTGCTTCTTGTTGACAGATTTGTAGCAGTCGAACTGCTTCTTCAATGACTGATATGTTCTCAGTGTCCCTAGCAGTAAACCTTATAGAAAGCCAGGTTGTCAGTGTATTACTGGCTGTATAGCTGAAATTTCTTCTACAGAAGTATTCTGATCAGTGCTTATTTCACCAAGCTAAAGATGCAAATCTGTGTGTGCTGCATAGATCCACAGTAAATGCCTAGGGATGTGACCATTGACAGAGATAGGCTTAATTGGTTTCTAGAAAATACAGTGCTGGTCATTTGTCTTTACAGAAGTTTAGGCACCTTAATTTCAGGCAAATGCAAATATTAGAAGGGAAATATCTAGCATTTTCCTTGTTCCACAATGAAGTGTTTTTCTCTTCTTCCTTTGGTTCACATTTTAAGGAACTAAGGAACTTCGGCTACAAAAAAAAAAAAAGACCTTATTTTGTAAGTCTTAAACTATTTTCTCATTGGCACAGTACTGCATTGGCTAGAGAAGGGATATTACATCGCTGAAAAATATTTACGATGAGAGATTAAATTGTATTTCGTTTAGCATTTGATACCAGGACCTTTGGTTATCCAGTTATTTTAGAAAGCCATCATTTTTCTTCTTGTTCAGCAAAAGCTTATTGTTTTGGGACTCCACTTTCAGGTGTGGCTCATGCCACACCAGATTCCAGAGTGGTCTCAACTATAAAACTGGTCCCAATCATGTCTTCAAACACTGTCTGCATTCAGTAACTCCTGCTACATCTTGACCACTTATGTTTTGAAGATAGGAAAGTTAAACCAGTATGTCAGTTATCTCAGTTCTTTTTGGGACGTTGATGTAGACATTCTTTTTGTTTATCTTCTGCTGAGACAACTAATTTATGTTTGTTTGTTTGTTTTTGTTTTAAAACATTAAAACATTTAATCTCTTTTCCCCATGTTGGTATTTAACCCACAGTCAGTATGCTTTGTGATGTTTGCACTTGCTTGATGTCTTATAATTAATGAATTTCTTCATATATTCTGTCAATCAAGCACTCCTACCTCTATGAAAGAGTGAAATTCATCTTGCGTATTGATGGCTTTCCAAAGGCATGTGTATCGTCAAAACCCTTGAGCCCTCAAACACTAAGTATAGTGGGCTGTTTTTTCATGAAAACAATGGCACAAGCTGCATACTAGACCTCCACACATGGTGATTTCAGCATAGATAGATATGAGATTGATGCTGTTCTCAGTGAAGTAGGTGGCTGGAAAGTACTAGTTTATGAAGTTCAGATTCCCCCCTAAAATGACTTTCTACACACAAAACTAGAAATAATTCCAGTCTTAACTTTCAGGACATTGCTCATGTCAGTGTCACACACATGGTTTCAGTGCAGTTAACTGAACTTGCACTTAAACTAGGTTTTAAACCAACTTTAAACTAGGTTTTAAATCAGTGTCATGTCTAACAGTGAGGTAAAGGAGATATTGGAGGACCTGTGCAACACTGAAGTTGGGAAAACTCAATACTAGTCAGAGGAAGGAGGTAAATCAATTAAGAATAGACTGTTTATACTTCACAGAATCACAGAATTGTAAGGGTTGGAAAGGTCCTCAAGAGATCATCAGGTCCAAGCCCCCACCAAAGAAGGTTCACTAGAGCAGGTTGCCCAGGTAGGCATCCAGATGAGCCTTGAATATCTTCAGAGAAGGAGACTCTACAACCTCCCTGAGCAGCCTGTTCCAGTGGTCCCTTACCATGAAAACACTCTTTTGCATGTTGGTGCAGAACTTCCTGTGATCCACTTTTTTGGCCATTGCCCCTTGTTCTGTCCCCACAAACCACTGAAAAGAGGTTGGCCAAATCCCACTGCCTCCCACACTAAGGTATTTGTAAACATTGATAAGATCCCCTCTCAGTCGTCTTTTCTCGAGGCTGAACAGACCCAGGTCTCTCAGCCTTTCCCCATAGGGAAGATGCTCAAGGCATCGTATAATCTTTATGGCCCTCTGCTGGACTCTTTCCAGGAGATCCCTGTCTCTTTTGTACTGGGGAGCCCAGAACTGGACACAGTTTTGATCCTCATTAGTTTGCTGCTGCTGTGAGCAAAATTAATATTTCCCCATATTAATTCCTGTAGCTAATCAGACCAACCCATCAGAATTGGCTAGGTGGAAAGCAAGGTAGCAGGTAGGTTTGATTCCTTTCTGGGTGAGTCTACTTTGCCTTTGAGGCTGATCATTCATGCTGATTTGAGAGCCAGTTGTGGTGGTTTCACACTGATAGACTGCTGGACTCTACCATGCTACTTTCTCACTCCCCCTCCTCAAAAGAACACGGAGAGAAAATACGATCAAAAAAGGCTCGTGGTTTAAGATATGGACAGGGACTTCACTAACCAGCTACTGTCACAGGTAAAACAGACTCAATATATGGTGATTAATGTATTGTGTTGCCTATTACTAACAGGCTAGGGCAATGGGACGCTAAAAGCAACCTAAAAACACTTTTCCCCCACTCCACCCTCCTCTGCATCCTCCCACCAAGTGGCCCAGGGGAATGGGGGTTGTGGTCTGCCAGTGACACTGTCTCTACTGCTCCTTCATGGTCACTCTCTGCCCCTGTTCCATGTGGGGTCCCTCCCACATGATGTCGTCCTTCCTGAACTGATCCTGTGTGGGCTTCCCACAAGCAGCAGCTCTTCAAGAACTGTTCCCACATGGCTCAGTATCACAGGGTCCATCTCCCAGGAGCAAACTGCTCCAGCACAGGTTCCCCTCAGGCTGTAGCTCCGGCCCGGGGCCTGCTCCTGTGGGGGCTCTCCATGGGCCGCAGCCTCCTCTAGGCCACATCCACCTGCTCCACTGGGGGCTCCTCCACGGGCTGCAGCGTGGAGATCTGCTCCATGGGGGACCGTGGGCTGCAGGGGACAGCCTGCTCCACCAGGGGCCTCTCCATTGGCCTCAGGGGAACTTCTGCTCTGGTGCCTGAGCACTTCCTGCCCTCCCACTGTACTGATCTTGGTGCCTGTAGGATTCTCTTTCACATTTTCTCCCTCACAGCAGTTTTTTCCCCTTTCTTCAATCTGCTGTCTCAGAGGCCCATCTATCATTGCTCACTGGCTCAGCTCTGGCCAGTGGTGGGTCCCTTTTGGAGCCAGCTGGGGCTGTCTCTGATCTGACGTGGGGCACCTCCTGGGCACTTCTCACAGAGGCCTACCCTTCATCAACCCCCCTGCAACCAAACTCTTACCACATAAGCCTAATACACTTGTTATTTAAGAGTATCTAGTCACGGTGGAGACAAAAGCAGATGCAGGTGTTAATTGTCTGCAGCTTTAACTATGGCTCATTTTCCAGGTAAATGGTGTATATATTTTTATATACATTATCATTATATGTTATTTATATACATTATCCATTATGTTGGATGTATTGAAGGTGTGACCTTCCCCCCCCCCCCCCCTTTTCTGGGTTGTCTTAATGTGAATGATGGGCCAGGCATGGCTACTGAATGTCACTGTATTCTTAAAAACTTCAACTAAAAAAATAAAAATAAAAACAGAAGTGAGATGCATTGCTTGATAGGATGTAGACTACATAGTTTCTCTGAAAAGTTTGATTTTTTTTTTTTTTCAAGCTCTTGATTTGTTATCTTTCTCACTGTGTTTTCCAGTAGTGGGTCATGGGGCATAATTGGCTATTGCTTCCCTTGTGAGCTTCACAGGCAGTTGTGCTGACAGCTCTCGAGTTGCCTCTGGGTCTGTCATATAGTAAGGCTGCTGATGGGCTTTCTGTGTTGCTTACCGAGCTACTGTGGATTTAACCATGCCTCCTCCTGAGCTGTGATGTACAATTGAGTTCCCTTATTTAAGTGAAGCACACCAAGGTCTTGCAACTTCTGTACATCTATCTAGTGGTTATAAAAGCAAACATATTCCTATATTTAGCATTTTGTAACATTTTCTAACATTTTGTAATAGTAGCAATTTAACAGAAGGAAGTGATTGGAATTATTAGTGATCAGGTAAATGGGAGGTGTAACTCTTAATTTTTTTATGTTATTAGTAGAAATAGTACAACACTTTAAGACCGAAGATGTCTTAAAAGCAAGGTAGTAAAAAGTTGACTACTTGGAGAAGAAAAAACAAATGCTGCTGTTGGATTTCATTATGCACAAAGCATTGAGCTAAATGGAAGGAGGAAGGAGTTAAGTGGTTTGCAAATGCAACTAGTTTTCTGGCACTAGAAAATTCTTAAGAGAATTGTGTGATATTCAGGAATACAGGAGTCTTGAAAAATCATGGCTTTAAAATAGCTTTTAATGGGTTTACTGTCCTCATGGTAAAAAAAAAAAAAAAAAAAAAAAAAAGGCGGCTTCCAATTGTATAAAATCCACAACAACTGAATCACCAAACAACCAAACGTAGCCTCTGAGTATTCTTTTAAGGCAAAAGTACATTTTAAAATGCTGTGACAAATCAATATTAAAGTGTATCTAAAATTACAAGTACAAATATAATGTTGTTCTTGACTGGTTTGCTTACATTGAAACTATATTATTTTATGTGAAGTATGTGTAATAGAGCATTAGATTTGAAAACTCTGTGTTGAATATTATTTCTGACAGCCTTTTTTAGGGTCACTAAAATTCCAATAATTCAGTACAGGATTGAAGTCGATTCCAGAGAAAAATTTAATATACTCTGCTTGCCTGCCAGCTTCAACATAGTTCCTGAGTATTGAAATGGTTTGACACATTGAAATATAAAGTGCATTTGTCATATCTATTGGTGGAGTATTTTATGTGATCACATCTAACAAAACTCAAGCCAAAGTAAAACTTAATGCTAGTCTTTTTTGTGAAAGGGGGTTGACCCTTTTCTAAAAGAATGTAGGGAATGTAGGCTATTGTTTGTATCAAATATATGATGACTTGTGTGGTGATGTCATATGGACTATCAACTAATTTGTGTTGAATACTGTTTCTTTAATGCTGTTGTATAAGGCAGATATATTTACGCAGTAGTAATGTGCAAATATTCTATAAAAGTTCACTTGTACAACCTCATCATCCTTTTTCCTTGCTCTTGCACGTGCAATTCTGAATTTTATATGCAAATACTTTGTGTATGTATGTTCGGAGGAGTGATTAAATTGTGGTGACAGTTGCAACCTAAGGTCAAGAAAATTGATCTTTTTTTTTCTCTTTATTAAGACACTGAGTTTACTGGTTTCCTGCTCTAGCAGGAGCAAGAAGAAAAGGCAATGGGAATTTATACTTCATACGGAGTTCAAGCAAGATGGTTAGGCTCAGGCAGGGATGTAAATGAACAGCTCTAAAATGGATAATCACAAGAAAGTAGGAAGCTCATGTTGATGAGTTGCCCATATATTTTCCCCACTTCATAAATCACAGAATCACAGAATTTTCTAGGTTGGAAGAGACCTCAAGATCATCAAGTCCAACCTCTGACCTAACACTAACAGTCCCCACTAAACCATATCCCTAAGCTCTACATTTAAATGTCTTTTAAAGACCTCCAGGGATGGTGACTCCACCACTTCCCTGGGCAGCCCGTTCCAGTGTCTAACAACCCTTTCGGTAAAGAAGTTCTTCCTAAGATCCAACCTAAAACTCCCCTGGCGCAACTTAAGCCCATTCCCCCTCGTCCTGTCACCAGGCACGTGGGAGAACAACGTGAAGGCGTTTCATAAGCAGAGGTGCCCAATTTAGTGACACTGGCTGCCTGATGCTAAAACATGGACTCAGCTATTAAATTAGATTGAGTTACCTGAGCTATTAGATTAGATTGAACTACCTGAAAAGCACTTCTGGTGTGTTTTCACACATTATAGTTCATCCTGTTACGAGTCAAGCTCTGTTGCCTCTTTAAAATGTCCCAAGCCTTTCCCAGTGAGGAGAGAGCTGAGCAAAGAAGTATCCTTCCTGGAGGTATCCAGCTCATGCACCAGGATAGACTTGACTTTAAGATTCTTTAAGTTTCTTGAATTTCTTTTACTTAATCTTCAGAAGCAAAAATGGCAAAGAAAATATAAAGAACATTCTGCGTTTTCATACACGATCTTGTTCTTTGGTAACTTAGCATCATTTGCAGTAAGTTTGCCTGTTTCTTCTAGGTGATACTTTTTTTCCTTCAATGTGTTTTAGTGGCCTTCGTGTTTGAGGTACAATACTCTGACTCAAAGCATTCTCTAGCAATGCTTTCCTGTTAGCATTGTAGTCTAGTGAAAATGTTTTTTCTTAAATACCAAGGTAAGAAAATAGATTATTGGTCAAAAAGGTAGGACAAAAGCTATTTGCTATGTAGAAAGATACTACATGAACGATCTGTTCCAAATGTTTTCCTTTTAGTAAAAAAACTTTGTGGAGTTCAAAAAGGTATGCACACTTCATAGTACATCTCAGTAAAAGAAGGTATACATGAAAACTTTGTGTGAATAAAGGACTGAGGTTTTTTGCCCAGTTTGGGGAGGGGTTTAAGATTAACAAGTTACGAGCATAAATACGTCCATTTAGTATTAAACATTTGATGCAAGCGACGTAGGAAGCATACTGAGGAGTGAACTATCTGTTTTGGAGAGGCTGGGAGAGTACAACTTTCAAATGAAACTTGGTGGACCTTTTTGCTGTAGATTTGAAAATAAGTCCAGAAGGCTGAGCTTAATATAACATGTGGCAGGTGGCCTGCATTTGCCTGGAGAATTCCTCTAGGGCAAGACAGCTCAGCAAACACATAAATCCTTTTTTCTCTGTTATCTAGTAGCACATTTAGTTGCCATGGGAATTTTATTTATGCAGCAGATCCTCTGCAGTTCAGTTTGTGCCTAAAGTTTAACTGTACAGCTGTTACCGTAAATACTACATGGCAATATTTTCAAAACACAGCACCTTTGAAGAAAAAGAACATCTTCTCTATTATTGATTTTGTTATGTTATCAAAATACCATTTTGATTACGCTAGGACAGTGTTTCCCCAAAAGCTTTATAAGCTGATTTAAACCGTGCACCTCCTGTACAGCCTTCAATATTTATTTATTTAGAAAAATACATCCAGCATTTTAGGCAAAGAGTAGATTACAGGAAGTTAAATTCAATAACTTGCATGGAGAGAACTTCACGTGAATACAAACTGCATATATAGCTCTGCTTATTTTCAGGGTATTGGTTTTCTTTATTTTCTATATTCAATAAAATATTAATAAATATTGTATTTTATCTTTTTGTTTGTAGCTCTGTTTCCCTCACTAGGGTTGTATGAAGAGTGTTACGTTCGTTGGCTGATTATTAGAAAAAAATCTTAATTCTGATTTGTGTAACAACAAATCACCAAAGTTTTCTTTGTGCAAAATAAGCCCAAATTCCATTTTTCATAGATCTGTGGTTTTTAGGAGTGAACAGATTACTCAGTGACATCTGTACCCTGGCCTGTGCTCTGTAATCTCTAAATTGCGGGCTGTGCTAACTAAAAGAATGAAAAATAAATAGTTTGAGTGCGGAGCATCCATTGTTACCTTGGTATCGATAGGAAAGTTTTGTGTATAAAAAAAAAAAAAAAAAAATCTAAAATCCTGTGGAGACTTTGTTCTACATCACTGATTTAAATATACCTAACATTTTGTTTATAAACCTTAATTTTGTATCTTGATCAATGTTAGATTTAATGCAATTTTATTTTGTCACAAGTTGTACCAGTTTAATGTCAAACCATGTTCCTGCATTAACAGTTATTAAACAAGATTCCTGGTATGTGCACACAGCTTCCAGGTATTTCCTCTTTTTAGTTTAAACTGTCTGAATATTCAGAAAATAAATCCCACCATGTTTACTAGAATAAATGAAATGCTTTAAACTGCAGCAGTATGGTGAGTTTTGCATAATATATACTGAGTTTTGCTGTTAAGGTGTTGGTTTGGGCCTCTTCAGCTTGCTTACTGTTAAGCTTGGTCTGAAGCTAGGGAACAACCTCTACTTGCATAAATTTCTCTTAAAAACTTACTGTATGTTAAGCCAGGATGAATAGCAAATGTTTGTAATATAACAGAGCACTTCTATTGCCTTTCCACTGCTAGTCACTTAAAACTAGATGAGGGCGGGGGGAGCATATGTTTGCTAGCAGCTTTACTTGTTGCCTGTGAGAAAAAGGAGTTTGTATGGCTGAATGATGCTATGTGTACAAATCTTGGTCAAGAAATTTTCCTGGACAGGATTTGAGACATGCTCAGTTCACATTTCCCTACAATGGTATTGATTGCTCGAAATCTGGCATGGAGGAACAGATCAGCAGCCCTAGAGAGCTCGAACTGCAGCTTTGGTATTTTTCTGTGAATGTTCCTTTGGAAGTGAAGACAATTTTGTTAATTTAAGAGCTCACTTAATATGCAACACTGTAGTAGATCCCAATCTATCTTTCTGTTGTAACACGAGATCATATGGAGTGTGGGACTAGACTTTGCTTCTTTGACATTGACAGAGAGTCGTCTGTCTTGCTGTTGTTCAAGCTGCTCCTGAGAATTGTCCATGACAGAATGATCCTGGAGGTCAATCAGGAGCAACCTTTACGGTAGCCTACAGAATGGAAGATCATGAGCATTTAAATTCAAAGATTCACATATAGCATGGTGGTCAGTCTTGTCTCTTTGTGGCATTAAGATTTCTATAAAAGTGGCTTTTCCTATTTTTCAAAGTGTTGTGGAATGAGGAAATTTTCGGACTTCAGATATACTGGGTAAGTTTTCCCTTACTTAAAGGAGACTGAAAGATGATTTGATTCATAGTGCATGACTGCATTCACAGGGGCACAGAGGACTACCTTCTATTGTACCTTGAACAGAACAGAACAAGAGGAGTCCCTGGCTGGAAGCTGAAACCTGAAGAATTCAGCAAAGAAACTTGGTGCTGCTGGGGAATTACTCTGAGAAAATGATGGGCTTGCTCTCTGTAGACATTTTCAAATTCATGTTGGCTAACTTTTTGTAGGATGTATGTTAGCTATCAACTCACTGGTTTCAATATAGAAGTTTAGTTAACAGGTGAAACTGATTATGCAGGAGACCAAAAGTAAACAATCTAACATCTTTCACATCTTTCTGTTCTTAAATTCTGCTATCAAAGAGTTCGTACAGGGATAAACTATATCATTTGTTCTTGCACACTTGTAGATGCTACTGAATATGCTCTGAACAGCGAAAGAAGGAAGCTGCTTCCTTTGCATGCCAAGGGAGAACATACTGAATTCCCAATACAGTATATTTCTGAGAGAAATCAAGTCTCAGCAGTATTCCCACAAAACTCTCAGACCAATGCAAGATGCTATGTGTCTTGCTTTCATAAGAAGGATAACTTTCATTAATAAAGTGGAAACTTTTAACTGGATATGCAGCGGGATTAGATGATATTGTTGCTCTCAGTCCAGAACTACTTCATGTATTATAATAACACAGTTGTTGTGAGATGATTTATCTGCTCTTATCTAGATTTTTTTTTATGTAAGAATGTATATTTTGCCACTAGTTCTCTGTGGCAAGAACTGTATATTAAGGCAGGAACTCAGATTCTCTACAACCACAACAGAAACAGAAGAAAAATGTTTACTACCGCATATTTTTCAGAGAGAAGAAAACAGCTGTAGGCTCTTCATAAATTTGAGAAGCTTCTAGTTTTGCATTGTATAACTAACCTATTTATGTCTTAAAACTCATGAAAGTAACATAGACTTTTTTTGGAAAAGGCATATTCAGTGATGGAAACCCTAATAGATTTTCTCAGAACTCATGCAGTTTATAAGTAGACATTTTTTGTTAGTATTGGCTTGATTATCTCAATAGATAACGATAATTGTGCAATAAAGAAAAAATAAGACAATTGCGGTGCATACTTGGTGTAGTGACTTTGCAAGATTAAGTAATATGCATTTTAAGATTTTATTTCCAATATACTCCTAAAAAAATGTACAAAGATGCATTTTTTTGACTTCAGTTCTGTGTGCATGGAAAATGCAGCAGAATTCAGTTGGTTGAAAACATCTTTATCAGAAACTGAGCATTTACAGTGACTAATCACAGTCAATGAGTGCTTTTTCTGAATTTGCTGGGCATTAGTTTGTTATAACTTACTGTGATATAATAATTCCTCAAATTTTACTTCTTCGTGGTTATGTGTAGCTTTTAAAGGAGCTGGTGAAATAAAATAGTTAAAATATCTATTGATGAGGAGTAGCATGTCTGCCTTGACATGTTTTAACTCTTGCTTTCTTAGGGTATGTTCATACCTAAACCTGAAAAATTGTTAAGGTGTTAAGATGTTTGTGTGGTATGCCATATTTTTTTTTGATATTTGCAGTTGGCTGAACTGCAGATATGCTATATTAGACTGGTCAGAGACAACATAAAATTAGTGAAATTAGGATCAGTTTCCCCATGGCAATGGAAGCTTTTCACAACACTCTGCTGTAGGAGACCAGAGATCTGAATGAGATGCATGGTGATAGCCCTTGGGGTAACATTTGCTGTAAATAGTGATTGCTACCACATAGACACAATTTGAGGAGTTAGTAAAAGAAAACTAGTGAGGAGATGGGAGGCTTGGACCCTGTTTTAGACTGAGCATCCCTCAGTCTTCTCTTTTAGGAGCTATCACTCTTTTTTCCCCCTCCCATTGTTTATCTCCTCATCAAATTATTGGGTCAGACTTAACTGTGTATTTTAGGAAAAATAGAGCTTGTGACTGTGGTAGTGAAGACAGAGGAAAGGAATGATCAGTTGAGGTTCTTAATTGCTTTTAGCACTACTGCTAATCTGTCCTCTCACTAGAAGAGGTGGAAAGACCCTTAGGTGCCTTAGTTTGTGTGAATAATCTGGGGCAGGTCCTTCCTGGGCCAGAAGCTATTAGTTGTTGCTGGAACTGTGACAGTGATATTTGAGATAGCTATTGATGAAATAGCAATGTTTTCTCCCCTTTTAGCCGATGTAGCTGACATCCTTACTTTGGTGAAAAACTTTTTCCTTCTTGTTCTCCAGAACCTGAATTCCTGTTTTCTGTTCTCTTCACCAAATCTTTTGAGAAATCTAGGTCAGCCACTAGCATTCTGCAGTTTCCAAAGGACATTTCTCTCAACCACCTCCTCCCTGGGCAAGCTGTTCCAATGCCTGAGAAGAAATGTCTCCTCATTTCCAACTTGAACCTCCGTGTCCCAACTTGAGGCCATTTCCTCTAGTCCTATCACTAGATATCTGTGCAAAGAGGCTGACCCCCAGCTCTCCACAGCTTCCTTTCAGTTAGCTGTAGAGAGCAATAAGGTCTTCCCTGAGCCTCCTCCAGACTAAACAATCTGAGTTCCCTCAGCTGCTCTTCATAAGACTTGTGTTCCAGGCCCTTCACCAACTTTGTAGCCCTTCTCTGGGCATGCTCCAGGGCCTTTGATGCCCTTCTTGTACTAAGGGGCCCCAAACTGAACACAGTACTCAAGGCATGGCCTCACCTGAGATGCTCACCTCCCTGGTCCTGCTGGCTATGCTATTCCTGATACAAGTCAGGATGTTGTTGGCCTTCTTGGCCACCTGGGCATACTACCGGCTCATGTTCAGGTGAGTATCTACCAACCCCCTCCAGATCCTTTTCCTTCTGCACAGCTTTCCAGCCACTCTGTCCCAAGCCTGTAGTGGCCGTGGCCGAAGTGCAGGACCCAGCACTTAAGCCTCATCCTATTGGCCTCTGCCCACCGACCCATACTGTCCAGGCTCCTCTGCGGGGCCTTCCTACCCTCTAGCAGACTGACACTTCTACCCAACTTGGTGCTTGCAAACTTACTGAGGGTGCACTCAATTCCCTCATCCAAATCATCAATAAAGATATTAAAGAAGATGGGCCCCCATACCAACCCCTGGGGGACATCACTTTTGACTGGTCATCAGCTGGATTTCACTCCATTCACCACTACTCTCTGGGCCTGGCTTTTTAGCCAGTTTTTAACCCAGCAAAGAGTGTACCTGTCCAAGTCATTGGCTGCCAGCTTCTTCAGGGGAATGCTACGGGAAGTCTTGCCAAAGGCTTTACTGAAGTCTAGGTAGGCTATATCAACATCCTTTCCCTCATCCATCACGTGTGTCACCTGGTCTTAGAAGTAGATGAGGTTGGTCAGGCAGGACTTGCCTTTTGTAAACCCATGCTGACTGGGCCTGATACCCCGCTTGTCCCACGTATGCTGTGTGAGTGCATTCAAGTTGGTCTGTTCCATCACCTTTCCTGGCATTAAGGTCAGGGTGACAGACCTGTAGTTCACCAGGTCTTCTTATGACCCTTCTTATAGATTGGCATCACATTAGCAAGTCTCCAGTCATCTGGGACCTCTCTGGTCCACCATGACTGGTGATAGATGGTGGAAAGCAGCTCTTCAATCACATCTGCCAGCTCCCTCAGCACCCTTGGGTGGATCCCATCTCACCCCATGGACTTCACAGAATCACAGAATAGTCTAGGTTGGAAGAGACTTCCAAGATCACAGAGTCCAATCTCTGACCCAACACTAACAAGTCTTCCACTAAACCATATATCACTAAGCTTTAAATCTAAACGTCTTTTAAAGACCTCCAGGGATGGTGACTCAACCACTTCCCTGGGCAGCCTATTCCAGTGACTAACAACCCGTTCAGTAAAGAAGTTCTTCCTAATATCAAACCTAAGCCTCCCCTGGCGCAACTTTAGCCCATTCCCCCTTGTCCTGTCACTAGGCACGTGGGAGAATAGACCAACCGCCACCTCACTACAGCCTCCCTTCAGGTACCTGTAGGGTTTGATAAGGTTGCCCCTGAGCCTCCTTTTCTACAGGCTGAACAATCGCAGCTCCCTCAGCCGCTCCTCATAAGACTTGTTCTCCAGACCCCTCACCAGCTTCGTTGCCCTTCTCTGGACTCGCTTGAGCACCTTGATGTCTTTCTCGTAGCAAGGGGCCCAAAACTGAACACAGTACTCGAGGTGCGGCCTCACCAGAGCCAAGTACAGGGGGACAATCACTTCCCTGGACCCGCTGGCCACACAGCTTTCTAACCACACATCTCCCATCCTGTAGCGCTGCTTGGGGTTGTTCTGCCCCAGGTGCAGGACCCGGCACTTGGCCTTGTTGAACTTCATACAGTTGGCCTCGGCCCATCAGTTCAGCCTGTCCAGATCCTCCTGCAGAGCCTTCCTACCCTTGAGCAGATTGACACACGCATGCAACTTGTTGTCATCTGCAAACTTACTGAGGGTGCACTTGATCCACTCATCCTGATCATCAATAAAGATATTAAAGAGAACTGGACCCAGTACTGAGCCCTGGGGGACTCCACTAGTGACTGGTGTCCACCTGGATTTAACTTCATTCACCACGACTCTTTGGGCCCGGCTACCTAGCCAGTTTCTAACCCAACGAAGTGTACGCTAGTCCAAGCTATGAGTAGCCAGTTTCTCAAGGAGAATGCTGTGGGAAACAGTGTCAAAAGCCTTACTGAAGTCAAGGTAGACCACGTCCACAGCCTTTCCCTCATCCACTAAATGCGTCACTTTGTCATAGAAGGAGATCAGGTTCGTCAAGCAGGACCTGCCCTTCATAAACCCATACTGACTGGGCCTGATCGCCTGCTTGCCCTGCAAGTGCCATGTGATGACACTCAATCTGCTCCATGAGCTTTCTTGGCACTGAGGTCAAACTAACAGACCTATAGTTTCCAGGGTCAACCTTCTGGCCCTTCTTGTAGATGGGCGTCACATTTGCTAGCCACCAGTCAACTGGGACCTCCCCTGATAGCCAGGAGTGCTGCTAAATGATGGAAAGTGGCTTGGCCAGCTCTTCCACCAGTTCTCGCGGTACCTTTGGGTGGATCCTGTCTGGCCCCGTCGACTTGTGTACATCTAAGTGCTGTAGCAGGTCGCCAACCATTTCCTCATGGGTTGTGAGGGCCACATCCTGCTCCCCATCCCCTTCCACCAGCTTAGGGTAATGGATATCAGGTCTCTATTTCCACCTGAACTGTGGGGGGTTTCTTCTACTCCACGTCCCAGACTTCCAGGTGGGGAGGCTGAGTACTTTGAGGATAAGCAGTCTGACTATTAAAGACAGTTGTAAAGAAGGCATTAAGAATCTCAGCTTTTTCCTTATCCTCGGTAGTTGTTCCCCTTTGTGTCCAGTAAAGGATGGAGATTCTTCTTGGCCGCCCTCCTCTTGCTGTTAATATATTTATTAAAACATTTTTTGTTATTCTTAGCCACAGTGGACAGGTAAGCTCATGCTTGGCTTTAAGCTTCTGTTTTTTTTTTTTTTTTTTTTTTTTTGTTTGTTTGTTTGTTTGTTTGTTTGTTTGTTTGTTTGATTTTTGTTTGTTTGTTTGATTTTTGTTTGTTTGTTTGTTTTGTTGTTGTTTTGGTTTGGTTTTGTCTTGTTTTTTCCTTTGTATATGCTGGCAACTTCCTTGTACTCTTTCTGAGTTGCCTGTACCCTCTTCCATCCGGATGCTCAGCCAAAGTTCCCTGTTCAGCCATGCTAGTCGTTTTCACTGCCAGCTCATCTTAGGACAGTTTTACTGACCCTCCTCCTGACTTCACCAAGAATAGAGAACTGTACCACTTTGTGGTTACTCTGCCCAAGACAACAGCCTACTGCCCCATCTCCTACCAGTCCTTCTCTTTTTGTGAACAGCAGGTCTAGCAGGGCAACTACTGGGTGTAGGCTTACTAACCAGCTGAGTCAGGAAACTGTTTTCCGTGCACTCCAGGAACCTCCTAGACTGCTTCCTCAGGGCTGCATTGTATTTCCAGTATGTGTTTGGGAAGTTAAAGTCCCCCATGAGAACAAGTGCTGGTGATTGCGCAACTTCTGCCAATATTTAATAGTATATTTATGTATCTTATATACTTACGTGGTTAGCATTTTTTTTTTTTTTTTTAGCATTTTCTTTCTTTGAATTATTTTGCATTCTTGAGCACTACTTTTGACAGCATAGTTGTGGAGTTTGACTTAAAAGCCAGTTTGGCTTAGAGGGTGTGACATCAAAGGCATGGAGCTTGTATATTGTTTGAAGACAGCACTTTCAGGAAAGTGTAACATGCGGCAGGCAGCATGCCGGGACTCCAAAGAGGCTACAATGAACAGTTCCTCTTGTTGAAATCCCTGGGAGTAGTAGTGTGTGTTGACATAAGTTATTGATACTGCTTATTTTAGTTCAGTACGATATTAAATGATATTAATTCAGTGTATACATTGTAATATAATTAAGCAGAATATATTTATAAAATATAAACTTAGTTCTATAGCTTTTAGAAATATCTGATACTCCTATTGGTAGCATTCCTATATTCCTGCTACCAGAGATCATGCTAATACCAATGATACATGTGAAACAGAACAAAGAATGGTTTCTGTGGTTTTATCTACCTGGTTTCTTCACTTTTTTACTTGTACACAAAATGTCTTGAGGTTGTGGTTTTGTATTATTGATGTCTAGAGAAATTTACTAAATGTTGTTGTTGGGAATTATTTATCATTTATTCTGAGAATAAAGAAGTGTTTCAGCTGTTTAAAAGAAATAACTGGTTGGGTTTATATTTTTATTTCTGTGCTAAACCTTGCTGGTGAGAGGACAAGGCTTTTTTTTTTTTTTTTTTTTTTTTCCCTCCCCTGCTTAACTCTTCTACTGAATCTAGTTTCCAGTTAACTATGAATGAATTTGGGGGGAATTTAACATTGACATTTAAAATATCACTGATATTCCTTGCTAAGTGCTTCATCCTGCCTATCTGTGTTTTATTGTTGCATAGCTGATAGTGCATGATGGGGCAGTGTGTGGATCAGTACGTCACCCTATTACTGCTTCATAGGCGTTAGTTGAGCTTGGGAGAGCTGGTAACAACTGGGCCCTGTGTCTGTACTATTTTCTTCTACAGCTGTTGCTAGCTGCTTCCTTTCATTTGGAAAAACAGAGATTTAAAAATTTACATAATCTGATCTACGGTCTGTACAAACAGAATTTCAGATGCTAATTTTCACTTGTTTGCTAATCAAAGGTTTTGAAAAGGCAATGTTAGTGTATTATTAATAACTTTAAAGTACATCCTGTTTATGAGGTAATAACCTTCTCTCGTGGGCTGAATTGACTTTGAGTTTAATTAGCTTAGAATTTGTTTAATACAGAGTTAATCAACCTTACAGTGGCTGTGGGGGTGGCTTTTGTTATGTTTTTGTTTTTATTTCCCTGAACCAAGCTTCAAAAGACACAAAATATGTACCCCCAGGAAATATATATATATATGTGTGTGTGTGTGATGTGTGTAAAAAGAAGTACGTATCCTTGTTACTATCCAATTGCACAGAATTTTATTGCTCAATCTGAGAATTAAGAAAGGGAAATAAGAAAGGGAAAGGGCATTGTAGAGACACATGTATGTGTCTGTATGTCTATAGACTTTTAGTTTATTTCATTGGAAGTGTTATAAGGAGTAAGTCAATATCATTATAGCATTCATGCAGAACATAAATACAACTGGAGTGGTGGTTATAAAATGTCTGGAGAGTGTAACCCTATCTGTTTAAAGTAAAAAAAAATATTTGATTGTAGTATCTTAACGCATAAGTGCAAATGATAGTGATCTAACGTGTGGAAGTTGAAGCTGCACGGATTTGAATTCACAGAACCACAGAATAGTCTAGGTTGGAAGAGACCTCCAAGATCACCGAGTCCAACCTCTGACCTAATGCTAACAAGTCCTCCGCTAAACCACATCCCTAAGCTCTACATCTAAATGTCTTTTAAAGACCTCCAGGGATGGTGACTCAACCACTTCCCTGGGCAGCCTATTCCAATGACTAACAACTCTTTCAGTAAAGAACTTCTTCCTAATATCCAACCTAAACCTCCCCTGGCGCACTTTTAGCCCCTTCCCCCTTGTCCTGTCACCAGACGTGTTGGAGAATAGACCAACCGCCACCTTGCTACAGCCTCCTTTTATGTACCTATATGGTGCGATAAGGTTGCCTCTGAGCCTCCTCTTCTCCAGGCTAAATAGTCCCAGCTCCCTTAGCCACTCCTCGTAAGACTTAATAAGGCTTGCGTTTTTAATATTAATTTTTGGAACAACTTCAGTTTTTGGGAGAATTTTCTACTGCATTTCAAAACAAACAAATCAGTTTTCATCTTTTTCTAAGTTGTGTAGCAGTTCAAACAAGAACCAGTTTGTGTATAACCTGTGTTATACTGAAATATTACAGTTCTGAAACTTGACATCAGTATAGTATATTTCCAAATATGTTACACTGTTCTTAAGTGCAATGGGAAAGTTCGGTGCAGCATATTTTTGTTTATAACAGCTATTGGATCACAGTGCCTTAGCTCAGACTGGAAGGGACCTCTGGAGGTCTCCAATCTCCTGATCAAGCATGTTCATTGCCTGGCTGCTCTCAGGACTTTTCCAGTCAGCTTGTGAAAATCTCTGAGTGTGGAAATGTCACAACCACCCTGTGCAACCAATGGCACTGCTGGACTGTCCTTGAAGTGAAGGAATTTTCTTTTATATCCATTTTGAAATTCTTTTGCTTGCACTTGCACCTGTTGTACATGGCAGGAGGGTGAGGGGACTGGTGCAAGGTGACTGGCTCCACTGTGCCCTCCCGATAGATACTGGGGGGCTGCTTTTAAGTGTCCCCTGAAGTCACTTTTTTTCCAGACTGAAAAAAACCTAGTCCTGCTACCTCTACTCACAAGGCAAATGCTCTGGCCTCTGACTGTCTTGGTGCTCATTTGCTGAAAGTTGCCAAAGTCTATTTTAAAAATTACTTTTGCATGTGATCTTTAACAACTTTTTTATATTATTCAAAATTGACTATTTCCACCCAAGTAGGCAAATTCTAAAGTTTGTATACTTATTGTCTGGCTACATCTGATGATGTGCCTTATGAAATCAAGAAACAGTATCCTAGAATGGCTTATAAATACCATAGAGTACACAGAAATTTTTGGCAAGCTTCATAAGCTATATGAACAGGACCCTTGAGGACCGCAAAATTCTTCTTTTTGTTCTGTTGAACATGAACTATATTCAAAATACTTCAGCATGGACTAAATGTGATTTTTTAGAAGTTCAAGCCTAAGCAAGGGGGAGGGGAAGCTCCATTCAGCTTTTACTAAGATGTTAATCTGAGAATAATTACATGTTTTCTTTAACAGCTCTTTAGCATAGAGAGGGGAGAGGAAAATAAGTAGCTTTGGACATGTATGTGATTAAGCCAAGTTGATGCTATTTTTACAAATAGCCCCTATGCGGTGTTCCTGTTTCAGGACTGCTTATCAGTCTCTAAACCAAATGCTTTAGCTCAAGCTGAAGTTACAGATATGTTATAAAAACTTCTTTGGGAAAACCTGAAAAACTGTACGTTCTGGAGGTCAGAACAGATGGTTATAATTGTTCTGGTTTTAAAATGAATGAACAAATCTTGAACTGTATTCCTCTTGTGTAGTTTTACAAGCATGAAACTAAAATATAAAATTCCAATTAAAAGTATTAATGAACTAAGCTAAACCCTTTGGTTTCCTCATTACTCCTCTTTGGCTTGTTTTCAAGTGTTTATCTTAGATTTATCTGCATTAACTCCAATCCAAAAAAACTTCTTGAATCCAGTCCTTAGGAAAATAGAATGTGGCAGGTCTTTGGTAAACCTCCAAGAGTCATAAAACACAAGGAACCTACAAATATTGTTGTAAATATAAACTTCAGCATCTAACTATACATTTCAACATCTTGATTTGTGTGTTAAAGTAAGATGTAAATCGGATATGGAATCTATTTCATATAGATGGAATTTCTTTTAGTGTATGAAAGCAATGAAGAACTGTTCTTGCTCTGAGTTGAGAAGTAATGGAAATGTTTGTAAATCTATGATTCACTGCTGAAAAAAAAAATCATAATTTTATTTTTTACAACTTCTGCTTTATATCTGTTAAAACATAACTCTAACACTCAAATATAGTCTCCAACTTAGGATTGCTTATATTATCAGGAGGCAATTGCATGGCTAAAGCAGTTTTCCTTGGACCCTGAGGTCCTGGTAATTGTTGTTCACATCAGTGACTATTTTCCTTCCCAAGTTATAAGCCCTGACCTGCTAGGTATACTCATATAAACCCTGGGCAGTGTATATGCACAGTCTCAGTGATTTCAGTCAGACTTAGGTCCAGAGTTACATGAATACTTAATGAGCTGAATTTAATCCTCCAGGAGGTATCATCATAGAGGCAGACTAAAATCTGTGTTGGAGGAGGGGGAAGAAGTGAGTTCAGGGAACTTCCAAATTATTAGCTAAGAAATTAATATTTTAGCCCCCTATTCCTCTTCTTTTTTTTTTTTTTTTTTTTTTTTTTAGTATGTCTTCCAGTGCTGTCAACTGTTGTCCTTTTGAAGTTGCTAAAGGCATTTTCATCTTGTATGAATAAAATCTTAAATACAGATTTAGAGACAAATGTTTTGACTAAATTCTCATTTTTAGAACAGCAAAGATGACATTCCATTCAGCTGAAATGTTTCTCTACACAATTTTGCTTCATGCATTTCATTCAGCTCTCAGAAATTTACTGAGCTTTCTGACAGGCACCATCTCATACTGGTCTGAGGCCGATGGGTTTGTCAGGCAGTATTATGTTTGTGGGGGTGATTTCAGGTCTTCCAATGGGGGTAGTTAGGGCTGATGTTTTACAGAGTTCTATTTTTGGCTTGTTACAGTTAACATTTGTATGTTGCCTTTGGGCCAGATTAATCATTGGCTTGATATTGGGTTTCATTTCTGTGCTGAGGACATGCTAATTCATTTGTCAGTTAAAGCAGCAAATCCAAACTGTGTTTTTATTGTCTGGATAAGTTCCATGGAAAATATTAAAATATAAGTTATGTTGATTTTCTTTAGTTAATTTCAAGTGAAAGGAAGGTTATTCATTTAGTGGCTCTATGTATAAGCTTAATGCCACCTCAATTTTTGATGTAGCTTTTATGTATATATATTATTCGCAGTACAGGATTACCACTTAAACATCCGTATTCCTGTTGGAATCTGAAGTGTCCTTTAAACATCACATTGGGCAGATTATTAAGACTTCCTACTGTCATTTGAAAAATGAAACCATACTTTGTATTTATCCTTGTCTCTTTATGAGAAGCTGGCTCAGGTTTTTATCTCCTCCAAGCTAGACAACTGTAATACTTTGCTCGCTGGCCTGCCAACTGGTCTCATTACCAAGCTTGAGGAAAAGTCTTTTGTCGGTGTGGTATATCTTAAAAAAATAAAAATAATTAAAAAAAATCCACCATATCTCTGTAATCCTAGCATTGCTGCATTGGCTACTTCGAAACAAAGGATTGATTGTAAAGTTGACCTGTCAGCCCCTTCATGGTCAAGGTCCTGAATATATCTCCTGATTTAATTTTGAGATATATCGCTTCCAGGCCTCTGTGCTCTTCAGTGCCCTCTTAGTGCAAGGTCCAATTATGAAACTACAAACCTTGTGTGATGGAGGTTTTTACTATTATGCCCAACAGCTAAGGAATAAGCTGCCTTTCTCAGTTTAGGAAGATCATGCTCTTTGCTTAAATCTTTTCTTCTGAAGAATCACTTTTGTCTTTTTCCTTTTTCAGTGAGTAGCACTTCAGTCACTTTGGGGTTGTAATATATTATGTGTTGCTATGCAGAATGAAGTCGTAATTGTAGTTTTAAAGTAGAAATACTTGAGATTTTTTGATGGTAGGTTTGAGGGAGAAAAGCTTCTTAAAGTAATCATTTTTGTCAAAAAACAAAACAATAGGAAAATATTATTAGATTTAGAAGAAGGAAGCAAAGAAGAAGGCATCAAGATTACAGCACCTTCCAATATCCAGTAATTGGTTGCTTATTTGGATTTGAAAAGCTCAAGGCCAAGCTTAGCTATCTTCCTGTTACTGAAATATTTTAATTATCAAGCCACTGGCTGCTCTGAAGTGAGGTTTTCTAAATCACTTCCACGATAAATATGTTGTTCATGTAAATAAAGTTAACTGATGCTTGGACCTGAAATTAGATCTGATGCATCTTGCTGTTCTAGAGTAAATATTTGTAGACATCTTCTTTCTTAATAAAAAAATAATAAAAAATCTAGTTATATTCTCACCATGAGAGAAAAATTTTCAAATTCCTAATTTTAAGTTACAGATATTCCACTTTCATATGAAGAGGCTGATTGGAATTAATTAGCAGTAGCCTTTGCAGAAAGTGTGTTGTTTCAGTGTTTAAATTAAACATTAGAAGTTGAGTTAAAGATGGAAAAAAACTAATAATAATTGTGTTTGGGACAGTTGAAGGCAAACATTTCTCTAGAGGTCTGAATACAAAAGAAAATTATGATTTCTGCTCTGGTGTTCTGATATCATATGGTAGTCTCTTAAAGGTGTTAGTCTCTAAGTCATTTTTATGAATCTGTTCTAAATGCAACAGGCAAGATGACTCAAATACTGCAATGTAAGCAACAAATTGTAAGTAATGATTTGATCACCCAGCATTATAATGGCTTTCTTAAACTTAAAACATTAGTCTTACCTGGTTGTTTTGAAGGAATAAGGCCTTAAAAACTCACATTATGCATAGCAAATGTTCAACAGTCCAGAGAATCACTAAATTTGTCTCTCCTTCCACTTTTGGCTCACTATGTGATGCAAAAAAAAAATGCTGTACATGGAGAATATCTACCTTTTTGTGCTCCATTATCTCCTGCAGACTTTCCTGCCATTTATTTGGACATCTAATAACAGCATTATAGACAGACACAATGGGAAAGGAACATAATAGGAATTAAAACATCACAGTGTTTCTTACAATGGTTAAGTTTGGAATCTCTTACTTCACAATGTAGATGGGGAAATGTGAGAAAGAAGAATTGTTATCCTACTCACTAATCAATGGTGTGGTGTATAGTCCACCAATGGCTTACTCGCAGTTGATTATCTTGTTAGTCTACAGTTTTGATTTAGACAGATCTGAAGTATTGAGGAAAATGATTTGGACAGAATAAAGCAGAACATTGGACAAAAATTATGAACTGTGATATTTTAAATGAATGACTAATCTTGCACTTTGAATTTCTAGTACAAAACTATAGCAAATGTTGCTTAAAATTAATTTCCTTCCCCTATTATATAGTTCTTTCTTGGAGAGATATGAGAGAGCTTATAGAAAAATTGTTCTTCCTGAGTGTTCTTCTCTGAGATTTTTCTAAGCTAATCAAAGATATGTGTAATTGTACAGCAACCATAGAGAGTAGAACATCTTAGGATTTCTTAGTCTTTTTGTATTTTGAAGGGGGTAAAATATCAGAGTGATACTTTTGAGGATATTCATTGGAAATTTAAGTATGAATGGCAGAACAAGAAAGAGGACAAAGCCTTATAAGTTAACTAAAAAGTGATGGAAACTGATGAAATGGGTCCAGGAGATGATAAAATCTTAACAAGAAAAAAAAAAAAAAAAAAAAAAGGAAAATTAAAAAAATGTGTGGTGATAAATAGCTTATGCTTTAATGCAGTAGCCTGGGGTGGGGGTGTTCCAAGGAGAAGGAGTGCCATGGTCAAAGAAAAATGCCCTTTTTAGTGACCTTTTAAATGGGTATAAATAGGGAAAGGTGACACTTCTCAGAGACGGAGGAAAGTGCGTTGCAGTAATACAGACACAAAATGGCAACCTGGATGCAACTTCTATCTGTTCTAATGGATAGAAAAGGCTGCATTTCAGAGATCTTGCATGGACAGAATGGGCAAGATTCAGGTATATTCTCGATGTGGCAGCCTTTAAAAGGACATGCTGAAGCAGCAATTGGAGAGGTAGAGGGATAGTATAATGCAGTAATGGAAAAATGAGAGGTGTGAGAAGTAAGAGAAAGCTTTAAAAAAATAATATGGCTAATGTTGAAGAGAAAATAAAGTATTGAGATAGACTGGAGGGGTTAGAGATTCTGGTGAGGAACGTTACAGTGAGAGCAATTGTGGAAGTCAAATGGAGATTGCTTAGGTGGGTAAGGAATTCAAATAGCACTATTAGATGGCATATTCAGTACTTTGAGAGAAATGAAAGATGGGGTGATAGGTAGAGAGGCTAACGGAGTAACTATCAAAGTTGTCTTGTGGTGTCAAGGTCAGTTGTAAGAATACTAGACAACTTTGCTCATAAGCATGTATTGTATACAAATAGAAGAAAACATAGGTCGTGAACAGCTTGATGCATCGCTTAGGTCATAAACACCCTTCATAGTTCAGCAGAACTGAGCATGTCACTGGGCAGGTTTGGTGGGAGAAGTGGGAGGTGACATGTGGTTCTTCCTCCCAGGGGATGCTCCTGTTTTTATAGCATGTTGTGCTGACTATAGTGGCAGCTCTTGCCAGGGTCTACATGTGATGGGACAGTGTGCTAGCCTTAACGGGATATGAGGGGCAGGCACTGATCTCTTCTGTCTGGTGACCAGTGATAAGACCTGAGGGAATGGCATGGAGCTGTGAGGGGGAGATTCAGGCTGGGTATTTGGGAAAGGTTCTCCGCCAAGAGTGGTTGGGCACTGGAACAGGCTCTCCAGAGAAGTGGCCATGGCACTAAGCCTATTAGAGTTCAAGAAGCATTTGAAGAATGCTCTCAGACATATGGTCTGATTTTTGGGTGGTCCTGTGTGAAGCCAGGAGTTGAACTTGATGATCCTTGTGGGTCCCTTCCAACTCAGGATATTCTATGTTTCTATGTATATTTGGCTACGCAATGGTCACCTCATGCCAGGTTTGTAATCAGGTGTATCAACAGAGGTTTCATTCTGACAAGCTATTAATAGGCGTAGCAGTACTGTATGGCAGCAAAAGATTCTGCACAGCTGCAGTTACTATCAAAGAGTTTAAAAGTTTATGCAGTGCCCAGATGAGTGATGAGGAGGTCAGTGCAATGATACTGGCAAAGGTATAGCTCTGTGTTAGACTAAATAGAGCTACAGTAAGGTTTTTCCAGTGTTGGGTGTCTATTTTTTTGGCAGTGCTCATGGGGAATGTAAAAAGAACTAAATTATATAAGTATGTAATTGAATCATAGAATGGTTTGACTTGGAAGGGACCGTAGAGATCACCTAATTCCAACCCCCCTGCCCTGGGCTGGGACACCTCCTATCAGACCAGGTTGCTCAACACCAGCTCTCCAGCTCTCCAGCTTGGCCTTGAACACTTTCAGGGATGTGGCATCCACAGCTTCTCTAGGCAAACTGTTCCTGTGCCCCACCACCCTCGTAGTGAAGATTTTTTTCCAAATATCTAATCTAAACATATGTTCTTGTAGCTTAAAACCATTACTTCCCACCCTATCACTACACTCCCTGACAGAGTCCCTCCCCAGATTTCCTGTAGGCCTCCTTTTTTGTATCAGCACAGCAAATTTTGCAAAAAATCAAGAGGGAGGAGGTGGGTTGGAACGGGATGATCTTTAAGGCCTTTTCAATCCAAACCATTCTATTACACTTACGTGGAACTTCCACGGTCATTCTTTTTTATGCTAATGTGAAATCAAATTCCATGCTGGGCAGTCATGATTGGTTAGGATTTTTTTTTTTTTTCCTAGGAATTAATAATTATTTGTAAAGTATTGTAGCAGTTGTTTTCCTTTAGTTCGAGAAGGTGAGCGAATGGAGGAGGAAATGAGATACTGTTAAATGGAAATATATGCAGTTCTTCAAAATAGCTGAAAACGCTATGCACAAAGAATTTAGCTGAATGCGAACTGCTCTGTGGTATGTGAATGGTGTTTATATACAAATAAAAAGATGGCTTAATGTAAAAAGTTTTATTGAGATAGTATTTTTCTTTCACCTGAGCTTCTAACAGCTTTTCTTACTTTTTCTCTAGTGGATTACAAATAAAATATTGTTAACATAGGGATACATTAGCAGTCTTCCATCAGCCAATTGAACACAACTTTTCTGCTAATTAAAACAAGTTGTACAGTTCATATAAACTCATACATTTCAACTTACAGATATTAAAGGAAGATCTGAAATGTAAATTATTGATTTGTTTGTGTATATTGCATATACAGAACTTATTGGAATAGTTCTAAAAAATGAAGTCATCATTTTTCTTTATTTATTTTGTAATAAACGACTATTTCGAGGAAATCTAGGTCATATTACAGCTTTTTAACAAAAAAAGCTGGTTCTTTTTTTTGCCTGTTCAAAGTGTAGCTATAACAAAAACAACTGTTCCAGTATTTTAAGGGAACGTTTATAGAGAAAGGGATTGATCTTGATGTCAGTCGCGTTGTATGTGATATTGTTGGAGAATTGACCTTTTGCAGCTCTTCCACAAAGCTTCCTCTTACCTTCTGAATTGACAACTTTTTTCAGTAGATTTCTTTAGCTTTTCTGCCCTTGCCTAAGTAGATGTATTTTGAGTGCTTTATTTTTGCATACCAGAAATTTCGCTACGTTTTTTTTCCACTTCTTAAGCAATGTGATACATTTTGAGGAATGCATTTATAATGCATTTATTTTTTTAAATAACAAAATAACAACAGAAAATCAACTCTGAACTTGTAGTCCATATCTCCTGGAGAAAATATCTTCACCACTCTTCATGCCTTTATTTTCCTTTGACCGCATACTTCATGAGTTTTATTCATTGTAGTAACACTGGTCAGCAGTCAAATAAATTAGACCTATCAGAGCACAAGTGCCTATTTAAATTAAAGGAAAGCAGTTAAGAATTTTTAGATGCTAATACTTTATTCAGATGTTAGCAAATGACTTACACACATGTAGGCAGCAACAAAGAGAACAGTACATGCTTTTGGTAATACGTGATCTGGGCAGCACAAAAAAGAAAGGAAGCTTGGAAAGCGTATTTTTGTGTTTTTGGCAATATTTTGCTCCACAGAGTGCTGCCAGAGCAAGAACAGTAGCGGACATTGTCTAAAATGTCTCTGACCATCCTCTGAACTCTTGGACCACCCTATGGATGGATGGTTGCCGGGATATTTCTTTCAGGGGAAGAGTCTCTTCCTCTGCTGTTGCATTTTGGCTGCCTTGTCCTTAATCTGAGTGTTTCTTTTCAAGGTGTCAGTCTCTCTGCTTCTCCCACAAATGTCATTTATACTCTACAAGCTCACTGAGTTCCTGTGTCTTTCAGGGTGCAACTTCCATTTCAGTTTTCAGCCTTGTTTTCATTTGGCTTACAAAAAGTCCAAATATAATGCGTAGTGCTAGGAAACCTTCTGAACAGTCTACAGGCACAAAGCACACGGCAGCAATAAAAACCTATCTCTTTCTGTGTTTTTTTTTTTTTTTTTTTTTTTTTTTTTCTCTTTCATTTCCTGGTTTGCAATAGCAGGGAAACTGGGAGGAGGTCCAGGGTTGCAAAGCACAGGATAAAAGGGCTAAAGGGAGGGAGACACCTTAAAAGCTGATAGGAGCAGCTGCATTTGGAAGTTGATGAAGGAAATAGAAAAAGCTATTGACTCCCTCCAAATGCAGCCTGGAATTCCAAAAGTGACCTGCTGTAAACCCCGTCAGCAAGCTAGTGATCTCTGTGTATTTAATGCTGACATGTTCTGGGGTATGTGGAGAACAGCCAAAACAGAACCATGGCTGTATGCTAAGAAAATAAGTAAATTCTCATGTGTTTTTGCTGTTTTGCATGCCACTGGAGTATATTTGTTATTAGTTAAGGATGTGGATCTACAGCGCTGCTCAAACAGTAGTTAGATAACAACTGGCACTGAGAGCAACTCTCTATTTTGAGGAGTAAGGGTGTGAATCAGATGGTTAAACAATTCAGCAGTTTTTGAAAAAGATCATAAAATGCTTCATGGAACGCAAAAAACTGCCTTCATTGGCTGAGGCCCTTGCTTTCATATCATCATTTTTTGGTATGTTAGCAGTAACTAATAAATTTTTTATAAATGTCTGCAAAATACTGCCTTTTTACAGAATGTAGCAGGCAAGTGGTGGTTTTCTCACATTGCTAATTTTCACAGATGTGTAAGTCCACTCCATTGATACTCTACCTGATAATTACAAGTTCCATTGCATGGCCTACTTCAAATTAATACTATCTAGATTTTTTAAAATATTCTTTTATTATTATCTTTTTATTTTAATGAGTAACAAGTCATACAAAACATTTTTAAAATAATACAGATAAAAAGGAGATTAAGTTCATAGGTTCAGAGTATAATAATCATGCTTCTTATGTAGACATGGTATTATTTGTACATTATAGTTCACTGTAATTTTTCAGCTAAGGTGGGGCGAGTGCTTGTGCAGACTGATTGTTTGGTGCAATGGAAAACTAAGGTTTTAATTGTGTCCTTTTTATATCCTGAATTAATTAAACTTGTGAGAACAAAGGGAGGTTTGTTTGTTTGTTTGTTTTTTGTTTTGTTTCATTTTTTTAAGAGAAGTTGGGTAATACAGTTTTTGTGACATAAATAAGCTTGTTTGCTTTTAGCCTCTGAATAAATAACAAATTCCCAGTCTTACATTTCATATAACAAAGTGAAATGTGAACAGCAATATCAAGTCCCAAACATTTTGATTCTTTCGTATTTTTTCTTACCTTTCTTCGTGGTTATTCAATGCTCAGAGACTAATACTGAGTGGAATGGAACACCTCCAGCTCTCGCTTTGAGTTATGCTGTATATTGAAGATGAAGGGAGTTATAGTCTTTTACATTTTCCAGAACTTATGTGCCATTACCTATCTGAAAGGACTTACTGTTCAAGCAAACTCAGACTGAGATTTTTGTTGCTGGATGCACCTTAGGCTTAGAGTACGTGGCTGTTTGTCTTTGCTTTTTACCCCCTTAACGATGCTTACCTTTTCTCATTTTTGAAGTTCTTGGGATGGTTTAAAAATTATTCATGAGGTGATCTTATATTGGGATCTTCAGTAACTTTGCAGGGAATGATCACTTGCAAGCTATCAACTATGTGACCAGTATCGCCCATTATCTGTTACCACCTGACTTTACTGCCCTTGCCCATGAAACTACATTTCTATGTAAATAATTGGCATCATTTTCAGGGTGAGAAAAACATTTGTGCAAGGAATTGATTTTGCATCTAATTTTGTTTTTTGGAAAACAGTATTACTATATTTTTATTATTAATGTGCTATTAATAACAAAGAGCAGAGTTTAAAAAGCGTTCTAGTTAATTAATGTTTCCTGAATTGGAATTCTCTTAAATCTGTGTGCTCCTTATTCATTTTCCCAGAATTGTTAGATTGAGTAGAGGCAGAATTTTTTTTAACCTTTTCATCCATTTAAGAATATTTTGTACTTCTTTTGGCCCATATATGAGCAAATGTTACAATGTATATTGTATCAGTCATGCAGCACATGTGTAGAGCTAACATGTATTAATATATGAGCAAAAACAGAGTGTATGTGTTTTGGTGCATAGTTTAGGGTACTTTTTTTTTTTTTTTTTTTTTTTTAAATACTTGTATGATCTGCCCATGTTGCTCAAGAAATGAGTTCTGATTTTAGAACTGAACTTTCTCAAAAAGCATCATATAAATTACTAGTAACTATGTGGTAAGGAAAAGTGGGGAAAGGTACAAATATTAAATTTCAAATTGATATAATCACGAACAATTGCTTTATGAGCAGACCAGGGAAGATATGGTTCTTATGACTCATTATACATCAGAAAATACAGATCATGTGTGTTGCAGACCATAGTGATAGATGGTGGGAGATCAAGAGAAGACGGGACAATTCTCTTATCTCTTCCAGGCACCCCATCCATTGCTGAGGCCAGTGACACTACCTGCATCACTATTTAAACAAAATAACCTTGGCATCTGAAATTTTGCAAATATTAACAAATCTCCACAGTTCCCCTTTCTAGAACAACTTAATTTTATCAATTTTTTGAGAATTTGTTGAAAAGCTAGAGAGAAGGACTGGCTTTAGTTAGCTTTTTTTTTTTTTTTTTTTTTTTTTTTTAGTAGTAGTAGTATTTTTATTTAGCTTTTTTTTTGTTGTTGTGAGTACAGTTGGTGAATGTCATTAGCCTGAGAATTATACCCTGGACTCTTTTGCAAGTGTATATATTTAACTAAAGCTCCATTGGAATGATATTTGATAGTTGAGTTTCAATGGCTCTGGTTTTGGCATCACTGGAAAGTCATCTATTGACTTTAACACACAGGGCCTATTTCCTTTTCCATGTGTTTCATAACATGTTAGAGCAGAATGTCAATCAACCTTAGTTCCATTTGATTGAATATGTTTAAAACTATTGGAATTCTTTGGATGATTTAAAATTTATTCTTTATTGCATCATTATGAAATACAGAGAGAAAACTATAGTCTGTGCATAATATGTAACACTTCTGATACATAGAGATTGGTGGTATGCAGTATATTCACATACTTCATTTTCTTGTTGCCTTTTTAAAATTCCCTTAATTATTTACAACAAGATAAATCATTTAACATTTTAAATTTTAATTATCTGCAGGAATCATCACTTAGTATTCTATGCCAAACTTTTAAACTTGGCATAGATTCTGAATTTCTTCTAAATAGATTTCAATTAGGCTTCTTGCTCTTTTTTTTTTTTTTTCTGGGGAATAATTGAAAGTATAAAAGATCCATTTAAATTACCACCCCCTTCTCCAAAATGGGGCAAGATTACATACCCAGCAGCCTTTGAATTCTTGATATGCCTTCAGAAGTTTTCAGATATTTGTTTTAATAATTGTTAAGAATTCATTACAATGCATTAATTGTGTGCTCTGTAAGTTATTAAATAATGAGTTCAACATATTAATCTTTCATGTTATTGTTGCTAATGCTGTATTTAGGAATGAAGAATTAATTAAAATATTCCTTTAAAGATTTTTTTTAAAAAGAAACCAGTATGTACGCTTATCAAGATACATGTTTAATCTGTGGGGAAATGATTGCAAGCAAAATTTTGATATAGCATATGCTGAACTTGAATTAAAAAGATTTTGGTTATGTAGAGTTCAAATTACCTTTGACATATTTTTGCAGGTTAGTTACAAATTCTCAACTAAGCATAGAGCTTTTCTTTATAGTAGAGCCTAACATCAGATTTTAATCATATTTTGTACCCACAGGGTTTTAAGTTTCCAACAGGCCACCTGTCTCAGACATTAAAAAATTCACAGGACAGATGGGAAGGTGAAAGTAGTTGTCCTTGGATAAAGAAATTCTTACACTGCAGGAACAGTCACAGTCAAGGCTGGCCAATATATCACACACATACCCCTTTCTTCTAGCATTGCTGTATCATGATTGCAAATTTCCCTTTAGTAGTATAAATATGGAATTCATTATTTATCCTTTTTCAATAGCACGATTTGCAAAACCTGTCTCTTTTTCATGTGATCTATGAATCACTGAGGGGTAACATGACACGCATAGTACTTCAGTAAATACAGTGTGTGTTGTACATACAACAAAGTTCCTGGAATTCCTGTGTTGTTTATTAATGACACCAAAATATGACTATTCATTTGTGCAGACCTCTGGCTCTGGTTTGATAGGTATGATGCATTTTAATATTATAAATGCACCAACCTAAAGAAAAGTGGTTATTGGAAAAAAAAGTGTAATGTGGTGATGTTTCCTCCAATATACTGTTGCTGTTTCCTACAAAGATAGTAGTTTTTGTGTCACACAGAGTATGATGTGTTATGTATGTTATAGCAAACAGACAGATTTTAAAAGGCAAGGGACAAATTCTGATTTCAGGTATATGTATACAGTTACCATTGACCCAAGTATTTAAGGCCAATAAATCAATGGTAGTGATCAATTTGTTGTGCTTGTGATGAATGACAGAACAGGCCCCAGTAGGCCCTCCTTGTTCATCTCCTGTGGAGATTCCCTTCTACTTTGTGCTCTCAGTACCCTTCCCTGGTCCAAAAGAAGAAAATACATTCACTTGGCAGTTCATACTGTTCAAAAGCTGCTATGTGCACACAGACTTCATAACAAGCATTAGGCTCGAGACGACCTGACTTATGTGACAGAGGGGTGCTCCCGTGTGGCCTGGAGAAAGGTCTGTGCAAGTGTGCCCAAACTGGCACCTAGGCCACAGCACAAGGAAAGCTGGCTTCCCATGCAGCAATTCATATTTCTAGGTGTATGTTGTAAAGCCCAAGAGAATCCAAGTGCGGAAAAGTGATCTTGTAGCTTTTGGAGGTGGCCAGTTTACACTGGATTGTTGTTTCTCAACGTGTCTTCTACAGTATACCATCTACTAATTTAATCATTGACTAGGGCTGCATGGAGTTGCCCTGCCTCATTCCCAGCAGTATACCCTGATTAGGGTATAATCCGTTCTTTTTCTCTGGCCCAATTAATGCTTCTTCTATTGTACAGAACACTGGAGGGATTAAGAGTGCCCACCTGCTCCAAAAGGGAGGATGCTGATGGCTAGTGCAGGCCCTCAGGGCTTGATTTCTCTGTCAGGAGAGGAAATTGAACCTCATATATCTATTTTTCATGACCATCCTAACCAATAAGCTGCTGTGTGAACAGAAGTACACCTACTCCTCTTCTAGATTCTGATTTTGCATAAAGACACAATTTGAGTGGCATTTTGTGCCATAGGGATGTGTTTTAGGCAGCATCTGAGGACTCTTCAGATCAGGGCACGTTACTGGAGAAAAGTGTCAGGTAGCGACAGAATGCCCCTCACCTTGCTTGCGAGGATGTTTATGGCATGAAAAGAAGAACTAGAGAGGCACGGAGAGCCTGTGGGAACTGAAGAGTCTATTTAGAGGCTCTCAGGATTTACTTGGAGCTGAAGGATTGCAGTTCCAGTCCTAGATGCCTTCAAAATTTCCAATTTTATTTGCCTCATTCCTGTGGCATTAATGTTTGAAAACAGCTTATATGGAAAGTGCTCTGGAGGTGGGTCATTATGTTTAAATGTGTGTGTATATGTATGTGTGAATATGTATACATAGGTAGTTTCATTGGTCCCAGTAAAGATATCTTAGTCTGTGTCCTCTTAATAGAGATACGGGTCGTCTTCAAAATGATTTGATCTCTAAAGCTAACCAAGAAATAGGGTTTGAAGAGACTTCAGTTGGGGAAAAGAAAACTGAAGGGCGTTAAGTTTTGAGCACAGTTCTTTATCGTATGCAATCATAATCTTTCTTATAAACTTGCTCTTCAGATTATGAAGGATGCTTGACTTTGTTTCTACTGCTATATGGTAAATTGTTACTCTTTTGACTAGTGTACAAATGATGACTAGTGTATGAATGAACTCAACACAGGAGGATGTCAAAATGTCAGTCCTTTTAACGAGTTTGAGATAGTTTGTGAGTTAGTGTTTGTGGGACATACCCAAGTCAACAGCAAGCTTGACCTGTTCGTTCTTTAGCTGCTGATTTTCCTGAGAACTTTTTCTTAGAAGCTTGGATGCGGTATATTTTCTGTGAACAGGGCAGTAATCTTTGCTGAAAGTTATCCTATGTTTTGAAATCTTCCATAAAGTTTATTCTGCAACATAATTCCAACTCTATGGACTATAATACATTTGTTCTCACTTTTATTGTTGTACATATTTGTGGAGTGTAATCTTTTATTTTTCTTTTTTTTTTTTCTTTTCTTTTTCTCTTGCTTTGTTCCTAATAAATACGTTTGTTCTGAAATAAGGATGTGAAAAGACAAGCACGCCTAATATTGAAGGACAGTATGCTTGTGCCTAATACATTAGAGCAATTGTTCAAAAATAATTCATCTTATGTGAAGATTACCCCTGTAAGACTGCCAAGGTCACAGGGACTTTAGATTATCAGCTGCATTAATGCTGCTTGTGTGTGTGTTAAAGGGGTGGCTTTAACATTTCATTACAGTTCTTTGAAACATTTTAGAAATTATTTCTAAGTTTCGTATTCCCTATTTCCGCATTTGATACATCTTTTCTTTCCTTCTTCCCACCCCTTGTCTTTTTGTTATTCATATCACTGTGCTGGTATTCATTCTGAGCTACTTCTGTTCAGCTCTAGAGCAGTAGCTTCCAAATATGGGGTCTGGAGCTTAAATGTGGATTGTGAATGAAACCCTCAGAACAACTGCTTTACTATGTATAGATTCTTCATGAGATACCTTTCAAGCAAGGTTTTGCAGAAATTATGAGGAGTTGAGGGGAGCATGTGAGCATACCAGAACTTCAGGACCACGTATCTAATTCAGTATTCTTAACGGAAGCCTTTTTAATATATTTAAAATAAAGGAGCCAGAAGTACATCTTAAGATTCAGGCATTTCAGAGACATGACAAAAGTTTAAACCAGAAATATGAATTCTTTTTTTGAAAAATTGTGCCCTGTTCTTCTTTTAGTGAAGGCACATTTCATAAAGTTTGTTTTCTGTAGATCTAGGAAACTATTTAGATTATTGGAGCCAAGCCACTTTCTACCAGCTGAGAACTGGCCTATAAACCCTTTAAATATATTTCTACTTCTTCCCATCAAGCTATTTCTTCTCCCTGTAATGTCTAATATCTGCAGTTTTTGTTCGTGAGCTTTGTGACTAGCAACAAAATGAAATGAATTTGCTTTGTTTTAGAAGACAAATCTGAGGTGGTCTGCCTGTGACCCACTGGTGTCTCTGACTAGCTTTAAACTGCTTGATTGTATTAAAAGAGGCTTTGCAAACTAATTTAAATATTTTACACTGGTACTTATATGGATAATAAAGCTGTAGTTTTAACAGAGATTTATATTATTGGGAACTGGGAGTGAGATGGCCTGCAGCATCATATTTGAGAGAGAATTTCTGTGGAAGGCTGTCAGCTAGAATGTTAGTCTGCAGTTGGAAGATGTTTTAGAAATCCTTGCCAGTATTAAATGTTGAAAAATTGTTGAATGTGAATTCCTACATTATAACCTCTGTGGGTAAATCCCATGACTGTATTATACTTGTAATCCCACCAGTGAAAAAATTGCACATTTGTGAATGAGTTAATGAATTGATGACAATTTTCCTGGGGTTTGCTCAGATTTTCCCCACTGGTGTGGTCAAAATCTTGATGAGTTCAATCTTTAAAAATAAATAAATAAATAAAATTGAAATAGAGAATGAGCACTTGAAGTCCTGACATGCATCCATTATTGTATGTGCTGCTTGCATTATCTTGCACAGTGGAGAGAGCACTGAGTTCCTAGCATCATCACCAAAAAGAATACAGGCCTCTGAGATAGTTACTGTTGACAAAGAAGGAGGATGGCCCCATGACACCAGCATGAAGTCTTGAAAGCATCTCAGCTCATGAACAACTTGCACTTAAAAAAAAAAATCTTGTAGAATTAGTTTGGCTAGAAAACCTCTGCACCATTCATTTATTATTTAATCTTATTTTACTTTGTACAGTCGAGCTATCTGGCCTAGCGTGAGGCTTCACACAGCCAATTACTTCAAGGTGTTTAGTTCATTTATTATTTAAAGCATAAATCTTGTACAGGTTGTCCATTGACGACCCTGTGAGGAGTCTATAGTAAATGCCTTTCATCATTGCTGACTGACTCATGCACAAGGACCTACCTGCTGAGCTAAATAGGGCAGGAGAACTGATGGATTTGTAAGATATTGGATTTAATAGTTTTTAAAAATATGTTTGTTTGATTGAAGTTAGTATGTATTGTTGAAGACCAGTGTTAGAATTTAAGAAGAGATGAGATTCTTAGGTTGAGTCATTGATTGTGCTTGGCTCTGCTAGTTGAAAACAGTGCTCCATTCTTTTTCTATGCTTCGTACCTTGAAATATATTTTGAGAGCTGTATTGTTTGAACAAAATGTTGCCATAGGAAGCTACCTAAGGTATTTAAAAGCAGATTCTTAGAGATTTCCTATTTAAAACGTAGTTTTGGGTCTATGTTTGTTCTCCTCCCTCCTCAAATCATCCTTTTTAGTCTCACTTTTAAGCCTAGTGCAGTAATACCAGCAAGGTGCTTTCTCTGAATGGCTTGGAAAGAAACTTGTTCAACTAATGTGCCGATTGCAGCTGATGGGTTTATGTGCCATTAGCAGTGTCTGTCCCACACTGAATGTGCCAGGTATTTAACTGGGGACTGGTACTAATTTCAGAGCTAATACTAAGCTGTTCCACATCAATGCTTACAGCAGGTGGTTTGAATTGACAGTAAAGGGAGAAAAAAAAAAGTGAAAGAAAATTACCATTGTACTATAGAATTTCTCTGATTGAATTGACTGATTATACTGTCAAAAGAGCATTGGGAAACTGGCAGTGCTTATGGGGAGGAAAGAAATGGCAGGATTCTTTTTAAAAGAGGTTCTCTTACTTTGCACAGTCAAATATTTCAAAATGATAAGATTTGCTCTGGAAGGTTTTAATCTAGCACTTAAGAAATCTGTGTGTTGTCTAATTTATCTCTTTTAAAGGTAGTATCCTGTGTAAACTGATCCTGCACTTTTCTTACTTTTTACTGTCCCCTTTCAGTAATAGCTGAACCAGCATTATGCTTAAAAAAAAAAAAAAAAAAAGTGTATCCCATCTTTCCATGCTAACTCTACTTTTGAGTTAAAACAATCTGTAACAGCCACCTTCCAAAGCCTGCAACACTGTTGTATCAGGGCAGAGTGGGCAGTTGTGATGTGAAGAGTGTATATAAAGGAGGTCTACTCAGTAGCTTATAGTATTGCAAAGTTTATCAAACTTATAAACAAACAATGCTTGAAGTGAATCTCCTTAAATGGTTTAATACCTAATTCCACTTGCAATTGAATTATTCTTTTAACACTAGATTTCACAAGAACAACACCAGAAACAAATCAGTGAGAAAGTCTGAATGTTTTTTTTTTTTTTAGTAATGTAAACTAAATTCTATGGTACTGCCCAGTTACTCTGCTCATTTCAAGTTATTAACTATACCTTGTGATAGCACTGTGATTTTTTTTTTTTTTTAAGCTCATGTCTAATCAGGCAAATTTTGTCTTGATTGTATAATCCCATTGATTTCACCTGGCAAAATTTGGGACTTCTTAATAGCTCCAGGGGAGAGATTGTACAACTCTTTGATAGCAACAGTGACCCGGAGCATTTTCACTCTGTGTAGGCTACAAAATTGTATGGAGGCCCTTTAAAAGGCCCTTTTGTTATCAATCTGTCCTTGCCTGGCTGGTATGAAATTTAATGAATTTTGTTTGTTCATTAAGGGTAAAAACTAAATAGGAAATGTAAAAGTTGGTTTCTGCATTAGATAAATCTCATAAATCAATCCAGAGGTGGTTTGATTCCAGAAACCTTTTGTTTCTGGAATTTATGACAATTAATCTGACTAGAGAAATTGTATTCAACTTGTGAAGACAGAACACAGCATAGGTTGCCAGTATTCTTGTACAGATGTCAGGGTGTTTTCCTTTTTGAGCTTTGTGGTTTATTTAAGTATGGCATTATTGAACATTAGGCTAAAATGGAATCTGGGACAAGTGGAGAGAAGCTTGCTAATCTTCAGTCATGGGACGGAATGTTATATCTAACCTACTGTATCTAATGATAGAACATATTCACATCTTATGTATAAATGTATTTTTATATGTTAGTAGGAAGCTTTATTGTGTGAGGAAAGAAAAAATACTCCCTTTAGAAGCGTGTCAGAACATGTATATTTTTGATGCATTGTTTATAATGGTGAAGGCTATGGTTACATTATAATTATTCCAACTCACTGTTGCAAACCAGTGGGAAACTACATTCCATAGGACTTCTATGGTGACTACAGAACTTGTTCCATTGCTTCCAGAGCAACCACTTGTAGTTTAGGGTAGCTTTAGGGCTCGCTTATACATGGAGCTATACAGTTCTACTTGCCTTTGAACTGTAATGCTAAAAGCAAATATAAAATATTTTGCTTGTTGTATTAATGTTATAATCTCCAGATTTTATCTATTTATAGTTTGGCAAATGTAGCAGCAGAACCTGGAAAAAACACAATATATCTTAAATTGTTCTCTTATATTGATCAAATTGTACAATAGTTCTCTTTGCATTTAAAAGACACGCGATCCTTGCTGCTTTGGGCTTTTACTGGTTGTAAACATTGATATTACAAGGAGAAATGTATTTTGTTTAGACCACATTTATCTAGGAGACATGTCTGCTTTAAGTTGGTGTTTGGGCTCTTTACCAATTTTAAAAGGAAAAATATTGTGAAAGAATGACTAGCCTTACTGTTGGATTCATACATTTAACTTCTGTTTAACTTCTGTGTGTGGAATGAAGAGAGATATCTTACTATTTCATAACTGACAGCAAGAATGGTGTTGATCCACATATTTATAATGGCGGGGGAGTTAATGCTGGGTAGCACATGGAACAAAAATGAAATGGTCAGTATGTTGTATAGAATAAAAAGAGGTTAAACTGATTCATCGCTCTGAACATATTGCTAGGTGGAGATTAAGGATCAATTCTTCTTTTACTAACTGTCACTCTACCTACCTAGGATTAGTTTTTGGCATAAGTTAAACCTAGGATCTCAATATGTTTTATTTGGCTGTCAATTCACATTGATGAAAGCTGAGGAAACTTAAGTCCAATTCTACAAAATGAAAATCAGCAGTATGTATTAAGCTTTGTGGAAAAAGTTCCTCATGACCTCATTCTTTTCCTCAAGAACTTATGTCATTATTTACCCAAGATGCATGTTTGTTTTCTGTTCCTTCTCTCCATCTTTAAATTTAATCCTCATTTTTGAATGGGTCACTGTTCCTTATTCCAACTCATGGTGAAAGAAGTAAGAGCATTCAAGAGCAGGGAAGGGTATATGGCGTGTATCTAGAAGCAGTAAGGTATTACATCTTTGAAGTGAAAAGTAAAAATTTCTTGTACAATAGAAAAACAACTGCTCCAAACCTTAAATGGAGACTTTTAACTTGGATAAAGTGCAAGGTGAAAATCTCTGTGGTAGATGTGCAGAGCAGATGAAAAATGAAGAGTAGGGGGAAGTAATTTTCTATTTTGTGTGAATGTAGAAATGGAAACATGGCCCATGGACAGTGCTCCAGGCATGTTGAAACCACTGTTTAAATATGACGGGTTTCAAATTTTACTCTGAGAATTTTTTTCAATTGCTAAGTGATAAAAGTCTATGAATTTCTTGACTTTTCTTTATATCTGTTGAAAACTACACTCACGGCAAATTGGAAATAACATTATAATATCATTTACTTTGGAAGGGTTGGAAAGTTTGTAGTTTTTTTTTTTTTTTTTTTTTTTTCTTCAGCATTTTGGGAGTTCTGTAGCCCTCTGGTGGAATGTAAGGAGAATCTGCAAGTAAAATATTTGATAATCAGTTATTATTCAATCATGTTTTACCAGATAGCTGAATAATAGGTTCTTCCCCTTGTTCACACAAGAGTGGTGTTCTCAGTGATACAGCCTGAGTTTCCAAGTGTCATTTGAAAAGCTCAAATCTTTTTTTTTTTTCAAATGTATATTGCAACAGTGCAGGGTGGAACGAGATGTAAGAAGTCTTAAATAACATGACTAGTTGTGGAGAGACTGCTTGGTAAGAAGGGTAACAGGAAGTTTCTATGTCCTAATCAGTCCTATGTTCAGCTTTCCTGATAAGAGATCTTCAGTCTTCACCCATAAAAGATGGTTTGATTAAGAACAACCATTGTATTTTGTCAGGAACTGACACTGAATTCTGACAAAGAATTTTATTTTTCTTGCTGAGAGAGGGAGTTAAAAGCAAAACTTCTTCCAGGGTGCTTGTGATGGTTTTACTCGAGTGGGCAGCCGAGCTCCACCACAATCACGCTCTCACTCCTCCCCTCCTCAAAGAGGAAGGGGGAGAAAAGACAACACAAAGAGCTCGAGGTTTGAGATGAGAATGATTTAATTAAAGGGAAGGGGAATGGGGAGAAAAAGAATCAAAAGAAACAACAAGGCCACGTGGAAGCACAGAGAGACAGGAAAAAAAGTTATTCTCTACTTCCCATCAATGAGCGATGTTCGGCCACGTCCTGGGAAGCAGGGCCTCAAAATGCGTTCAGGAGAGACCCTCCCCCACGAGAGCCCCCCTTTTATTGCTGAGTGTGACATCAGGTGTTACGGAATATCCTGTTAGTTGGTTTAGGTCAGCTGCCCTGGTGATGTCCCCTCCCCATCAATTGCCCACCCCCAGCCTGCTGGCTCTTGGGGGCTCGGAGGGAGTTCTGATGTTGTGCCAGCACTGTGCAGCGATAGACACAACACTGGAGTGATACCAGTGCTGTTCCAGCTACAAGTGCAGAGCACAGCACTGTGTGGGCTGCTGCAGGGAAAGGTGACTCCATCCCAGACAAACCCAACACAGTGCTGCCGTGGTAACAGGAGAGTAGTGAGATATTAGCAGTGTGGAGTCATGCAGTCCTAAGAGATCTTGGGAGCCAATTTCCTGGTAGCTGTAGGTGGGGATAGGGGAGCAGCAATACCAGATTGTGCAAGAAGCAGCAGGGCATTAGCAGCTTACTTTTCAGGTGGCATAACCCCCAAGCAAGTGACTGTAAAGACAACACAAGAGCATGTATCCTATTGATGTACATGGAATGGGTCGTGTCAAAGTGAATAGAAAGGCAAAGGAAAATAAAACCACACTAGCAAGAATAAGAATTTGCAGGCTTGAAAGTGTGGAGATCTGCCGGGTATCTATGTGAGACTGAAAGGAAGACTGGGCAGTAAATTCCAGCAAGAAAAAAAAGAAATGATTCCTCTGGGGCTGGGCCCTGTACTCTGGCTTCACAAGAGCTGTGTTTGGAAAGAAGGGAAAAAGGGGTACTTTCCAGGGAATTAGGGTTCTGAAAGTAGGACTTGAAAAGTGCTGTTTTCTTGTCACAGGGTTGAGCCAGTAGAAGAAGGAAAAAAACCATAACTGGTGAATCTGAAGTTTGTAAAAACTGGCAGTAGGAATTGCTCACAGGAGGTCAAATTTAGTTTACTACAGCATGGGAGCTAGCAGTGGCTAGGAAAATAAACCAATGGCAATGTTAAGTAGTTCAACCCTTCTCACTGTGCAGCTGGCAAATTTTATATTAGTTTTAGTCCTTAGCTGAGAAAATCACGTTGGGTCTAGAGATGTAAAATGTTTACAGATGTTCCTGGTCTCTTAAATATATCATAGGATCATTAAGTTTGGAAAAGACCCTCCATCATCATCTGGTCCAACCATCCCCCAGCCACCAGTATCACCCATTAAGCCATGTCCCTAAGCACCAGGTCCAACCTTTCCTTGAACACCCCCAGGGATAGTGACTCCACCACCTCCCTGGGCAACGTGTTCCAATGCCTAACTATTCTTTCTGAGAAGAAATTTCTCCTCATTTCCAACCTAAACCTCCCCTATCACAACTTGTGGCCATTCCCTCTAGTCCTATTGCTAGTTATCTACAAGAAGAGGCCAACCCCCAACTCCCCACACCTTCCTTTCAGGTAGTTGCAGAGAGCAATAAGGTCTCCGCTGAGCCTCCTGTTCTCCAGACTAAACAGCCCAAGTTCTCTCAGCTGCTCCCCATAGGACTTGTGTTCCAGGTCCTTCACCAGATTCGTAGCCCTGCTCTGGATGTGCTACAGGGCCTCAATGTCCTTGTACTGAGGGGCCTCAAACTGAACACAGTACTCAAGGTACTCAAAGTGGCCTCATCTGAGCTGAGTACAGGGGTATGATCACCTCCCCGGTCCTTCTGGCTGCACTATTCCTGATACAAGCCAGGATGCCGTTGGCCTTCTTGGTCACCTGGGCACACTGCTGGCTCACGTTCAGGTGAGCATTTACCAACCACCCCAGATCCTTTTCCCTCTGCACAGCTTTGCAGCCACTCTGCCCCAAGCCTGTAGCTCTGCATGGGGTGGCTGTGGCCAAAGTGCAGGACCTGGCACTTAGCAATGTTGAACCTCATCCCCTTGGCCTCTGCCCATTGATCCAACATGTCCGGGTCCCTCTGCAGGGCCTTCCTACCTTCTAGCAGACTGACACTTCTCCACAACTTGGTGTTGTCTGCAAACTTACTGAGGGTACACTCAATTCTCTCATGCAAATCATCAACAAAGGTTCTAAAGAGGGTGGGCCCCAACACCAACCCCTGGGGAACATCACTATTGAGTGGTCATCAGCTGGATTTTGTTCATTCACCACTACGTTGACCAAGCAAATTCTCTGTTTTGTCAAGAAGAGAGGCAAACTGGAAAGATAGTAGACCAATGCAACTGGATAAGGTGTTCCCTGTTGTCCACTCCTCCACCAACAATCCAGTTTCTCCAAGAGCCTGATGTGTTCCTTGCTGAATGTGTTGACTCAAAAGAGTTTCAGAGCAGCATATATATATCTTTACATAGTTGCCAGGATTTCTGTTGTTAATATTAGTTGTGTGGTAGAGTAATTCCCTACGACTTCCATCTCAGTCTGTATAAGATAGATCAGAACTAGAAGGTCAGTGAAGTTGCCAATAGAACATGAGCATTTAAATTAAACCTTATCTGGCTCTTACCAAGTGGGAAGACACTTTCAGGTAATGCACATTTAAACTATACCTTCTAATATTTGAAGTCATGAGCAAAATTTATACTCATTTAATTTCCAGGTGCTATGGATGTTGCTGAGTTGCTCTAATAATATTTGATTGATTGTTTGAAATAAGAGATATGCAAAGCTGAATTTCTAAAAAACAACAACAACAACAACAAACAAACAAACAAAAAAACAGTAGTTTGTCTCTACACTCACTAGCTCACCAGCACATTCTGCCTCCCCCAGGACATTTTTGCACCTTTATCTATGTCTGTGCAAGAGTAAACTGAACAGCTGAACTTGTATCTTAAAACCATTAATGCATTTATTTCCCTTTTTGCAGAATTTCAAGACCAAATCCTTTGTTAGCCTTTTCAGAAATATATTTAATTGCTCCCAAGTCAGGATGCTTTATGCCAGGTTTCAGCCTGTAGCCACTTCTCACTGCCAAGTTCTGAACCCCCGAAAATAAGGGCTTATAGAACTGCTGACACAACCTTAACTGTAATAATGCGAATGACACCACCATAACACTAATGATAAATGGCATACATTTTAAAACATTTAAAATGATCATAGCCTTAAAGTCAAACACATCTGGGAAATATTAATGGTATATGAACTGCCCTGTGTGGATCTGAATTATGACCAGAACAGAGATGGAAAGAGATAAATTGCATAATAAATCATTTTACTTATTGTATTGTTTACTTTTAAAAATATATATATACTTTCTGTTTATGCAGCATGTCAGCTATTTGAAAAAAGATGAATAGTTCTAGATTCATATTTATTCCAAAGAATGAATATTTAGCACTCTGTGGTGTCACACTGACTTGAGAGAAATAATTACAGTATATGGTTTTACCAACAATGATGCTCAGAAGCCATTGAGTTTGTATATATTTAGTATGGTTTTATTCTCTGATCAGCTTGTTCTTTTTCGTTTCATGAATTTATGGAAGTCAGGTGTTTTTCAGTCTTCCTTTCTAATTTGGCAGAAATGGCATATACAGCATTGTCTCTGATGGTACTAAATGGACAATTAGTGTTTCAGTGTTTCATGATTTACTGCATTACAACACCCTAATACTGGGACTGTTGTGAACATTTTGAGACTTTATTTTTTCCAAACATCAGTTTGGTAAACTCCATGAAACCCCATGTACAAAGGATTCAAGGAGCTTTTCTAATGTTTCTTATCTTTAGGAATGTTGTGGGATTAAGTCAGATGTACTTGATATAAAATCCTTCACTGGGTACTGAAATAATATCTTGGGGGAGGGGTGTGTGTGTGTGTGGGGGG